>NC_071103.1:29410000-29713000 GCF_024256425.1 Clarias gariepinus
ATATTGCTCAAGTAAGAGTAAAAAGTATTCGGTGAAAACACTACTCAAGTACAGAGCAACTGTTTAAATTGTACTGTTAGTTTTTTTAGAAATTATAATAATTTTATATATCGAATGTTGCTGAATGTAGCGGTGTAAAAGAAGGGTTTCTTCTTCTCAAATACTCTACTCAAGTAAAAATAACAAAGTATAATACTATACTTCTATAAGTAGAAGCATAGCATTTTTTTAATTTTTTTTTTAAGGTTACTCAACCTCTTACTCACGTTACTACCCACCTCTGGTCTTTAATGATTATATATTTCCAGACATTTTATACGATCTCTCCATGTTGATTAGTAGCATGTTAGTTAACTTGCCATGTTAGTTAATTTGTGTATGCATGCACTTTTTAACTCGGTCAACCCGCTAGTCGATTCAAGTCAGTACTGTCAAAAGAAAATACTTTTACACCCTGGACATATTAGTAAATATAATTGTAGTTTAAACCTTCATTAATACATTATATTTGTTTTTTTCAGGGGAGTAAGGAGCGATATCACTGGCAAACCCAAAATGTGAAGGTCAGCGGGGTGGACGACATGGTCCTCCTTGCCAAAATCAGCGAAGATGCCATCACGGATAACCTCAAGAAAAGATACATGGATGACTTCATCTTTGTATCCTGGTGGCTAGATGCGCATTGTTTTTCTATCATTAAGTGAAGCCTCATGGCATGTTTTTAGTAACTGGATTAGTTATGCAGAACATTGTCTTTAGGAATGTGTGGGTGGTTGGGTGGTGCTTTATGATGCAAGTCCAATCCTTTGTTTCTTCTCACCTTATAATAAGCACCTAGGATAATGTGCCTAATAAATACAGATGAATACAATTTTTTACAAAAGAACAAATAGACCTTTTGTTACAATATTTAAATCATCCATAATATCTAAATGAGATAGTTTGGTAATTATAATGTATTGCTTATAAGAACCTTGACCACTTATTTTAGACATACATTGGCCCTGTGCTGATCTCTGTAAACCCTTTTAAGCAGCTGCCATATTTTACTGACCGTGAAGTGGAGCTGTATCAGGGAGCTGTAAGTAGAATCTGTCTTTCTTATATGTTTTAATTGAATTACATAAATATAAACAAAAATTGTATGTATGAGGTGACATGGAGGGGATCCACATCTGCTCCTTGCCAATGCTGCACCGGTATCCCACAAGGCTTAGTACTTGGTCCTCTTCTGTTCTTCTTCTATTTAAAAAAAAAAAAAAAAAAAAAACTTCCCAACAGTGTTTAACTGATTGTAACCTTGTAACCCAGTGTAAGGATATATGTAATAATGAAAACGTAAGTAAGTTGTGGATAAGAGTGTCTGCCAAATCTCTAAATGTAAATGCACAAAGATTGGTGCTGTTGTATGTCGACTTGTGCCTCCAGTATTAAATGATTAAGGAATGAGGAGCATTAAGTGCCAAGGTGCTCCTGAGTGAGAATACAGGGCAGGACCGAGTTGGAAAAGGCAGAATGGTGGGGTTGCATGTCAGCACTTGTCATTCCTGCATAGTGAAGTTAAAATATGAATGTGTGCGTGGGACTAAATCTGAGCTGGATGTGATTGGAGAGATGCATTCGCATTTCTCTCTATGCATAGTTCAAAAAATGTTCCCCAAATGTTCTCGCCAGTATGTATATTATGGTGTACTGTACATATCAATGATGTATCAACATTCATGTTCTTTGATGCTACTGATTTAGATACATCACCAAAGTTTGTCTTTAGTGATCTATATCTATCTCATGTTATTTAATCTGAGGTCTGTTTGAATGCTTCTATCCTAGGCACAATATGAGAATCCCCCACATATTTATGCTTTGGCTGACAACATGTATCGCAACATGATGATCGATGGAGAGAACCAGTGTGTCATCATCAGGTCAGGGACATTTTACTCCAGTGGTTTTTACCTTTAGGTGATGGGTTTAATGATACCTTTAGGTGATGGGTTTAATGATAGTTTGTGTTGTTTAAAGTAAGGAATACATGATAATCCACAACTTAAACATTTTGTAATGCACTTCTATGAAGTATTGAATTTTCATACTGTGTGTGTATGTGTGTACAATGGTTGCAGTGGAGAGAGTGGGGCAGGCAAGACAGTAGCAGCCAAGTACATCATGAGCTACATCTCCAAAGTGTCAGGAGGTGGACCTAAAGTTCAAGTAAGGAATCGTTCATATTCCATACAATATATAGCCATGCGTGGGCTGGAAATAATATTTTAAAATCTGAATGCAAATATAAAGTGTTATGGAATAATTTTTTAAATGTTTCCTAGTTTAGTGGTGTAGGCATTTTTCTGCTTACAGAATTGAGTTAATTGCACTCCTTTGTTGCTTATTAATGTATATTTACATATATCTTGAGCATGTATCATCATGATATTGCAAAATGAAGTCGCCGGTCTTTCTCTCTCTCTCTTTCTCAGCATGTTAAAGATATCATCCTTCAGTCTAACCCTCTGCTGGAAGCTTTTGGGAATGCCAAGACAGTGCGCAATAACAACTCCAGTCGTTTTGTGAGTCAAGATGCTAGATAATTCTACACTCTGTAATGTATTGCTAGATCGTTTGCTTGATATGATTCAGTAGGTAGAATTATCTAGAATTATTCAGGAAACCTCCATCTTTACTTTCAGACACATTGTAGTGGCACTACTGTGGAGATTTGGTTTGCATTCCTGTCCAAAAACCTTTAGGCTAGTGTTAGCAGCATACTCAACAAGTCAAAACTTGTTACTTGTGTGCGTGTGTGTGTGTGTGTGTGTGTGCGTGCGTGTGTTTTAGTTTGTGAATTGTCTAGAACATGATGTATTCTTTGGCCTTGTGAAAGTGTTGGTCATATGACAACTTTATGTTGTTAATTAATCCATTGAGTACCAGTAAGTGTTTAGATTTGATCAGGCTAGTTTCTCTGACGTTAGCTTAATCCACCATCTTTTCCTTCAGGGAAAATACTTTGAGATCCAGTTTAGCCGTGGTGGAGAGCCTGATGGAGGAAAAATTTCTAATTTTCTGTTGGAGAAATCCAGGGTGGTGTCTCAAAACAGTGGGGAAAGAAATTTCCATATTTACTACCAGGTAAGGTTACCTCTAAGGTTTATGTACAGTACTGTAATGTAGTAAAATAACATGGGTCATACTGTATTAAAGAATGATATCAAACATTGCTGTACAAAATAAATTGCATGCATTTGCAATCTGATTTTACAATGCACAAAGGGGTAGTTCAGATTATTTTCATTTATCTTAAATCAAAATTGAGGTGCATATAAGTAAAGTACGTTACCACAAGTCTTGGTCATTCAAGTTGCATCGCGAGTACAATGAAAGCAATCAGGGCCAAATTCCACAACCCTTATTTAGCTGAGATTCTAATGAAGAGATTCTGCAGTCCCACTAAGCTAAACGGAGTTAAACTTAAAATGTCTTAAGTACAAAGTTCATTCTTTTACTTACCCGGATACACAGTAGCTGTATGGATAGTTCTGGTTGGTCATGCGGCTAGTTCCAGTGAAAGAAATTTAAAAAGAAAGGAAATTTTTTTTTTACTAAATACACCTTAACTTTGGAAGATACCAACTTGATACTAGCTCGCTCAGTGGGACTGCAGAAGCTTCATATAAGTCTCAGCTGAACTCTGGAATGCATTTTTACATTGCACCATTGTTGTGCAGTGACCTCATTTACTATAAGATTTATCAGTATTATATATCCCCCCAAAGATAGTTGAAATATTTAACTATTTGGCTAATTATTTTAATGTGTGTAGTAATATTTTACATATTTGGAACTGTAACTACATTTTAAACTTACATACCCTCTGTTTGTGCTTGGGGTCCCTGGGCTCCACTTTGAGACCCTCTGGCTTAAAGAATGTAAACAGAACCTTTATCAGTTCATCTGATACCATTTCATTCTACAGCTTTTGGCAGGGGCTACCAAAGAGCAGAGGGAAAATCTGGGCATTACTGCTCCTGATTACTATTTTTATATGAACCAGTCTGGAACCTACACTGTGGATGACATCAATGACAAGAAGGAATTCTCTGACACCATGGTGTGTTTAAAGTCATTGGAGAATATTTTTGCTAATTAATTTTTATTCTTTCGACAGATCCAGTGCTAATAATGTGTGCCATTTTTCTTTGCTCTGTTTTTAGGAGGCTATGTCAGTTATAGGTCTATCTCTGGATGAACAAGATGCTGTGCTGCAGATTGTGGCAGGGATTCTTCATCTGGGCAACATTACTTTCAAAGAGGAGGGCAATTATGCTGTGGTGGAAAGTGAAGATTGTAAGTATCACAGAGCTGATAAAGCTTTGATTTATCAAGCAATAGGTTAGCTTGTGTTTTTTCTTAATAGAACTACAATTATTTCAAAATAATTTTAGTTCTAATAAACAAGTAAATAAATAGAATTATTCGAAAGATTACGTCTTTACATTTCAATTTTCTTTTCCATCCTCCATCAATCCCGTGCAGTTCTTGCTTTCCCATCCTATCTTTTGGGAATATCTCAGGATGGCTTGAAGAAGAAACTGACCAGTCGGACCATGGACAGTAAATGGGGGGGCAAGTCTGAGAGCATATCTGTCACCCTGAACACAGAGCAGGCCTGCTTTACTCGCGACGCTTTATCGAAAGCGCTCTATGCGCGACTTTTTGACTTCCTCGTTGGTGTAAGTCTTCAACTTCAAAGTGTAATTTCCAGCATAACTCACAAATAAAACTGATATTGCAGTAATAATAATTAAATAATTGTAAGAATAGTAGTATTTTACCAACATGTAATTTACTTATAAAGCAGGAAATTACAAAGGAGATTTATGTTAGTTTTTTTTTTTTTTTTTTCCTCTTGTTGTAATCTTTCTGTCCAAAGGCAGTAAACAAAGCCATGCAAAAGGACCATGAGGAATTCAACATCGGAGTTTTGGACATTTACGGCTTCGAAATCTTCCAGGTGGGAATTAATCACTTGCAACAGAGGAAATATTAATGAACCAATGAGAAGGCAGTTAAACTAACAGGCTTTAATTTGTCTTATTTTTGTCACCTACAGCAAAATGGATTTGAGCAGTTCTGCATAAACTTTGTGAACGAAAAGCTTCAGCAGATTTTTATTGAGCTCACTTTAAAGGCTGAGCAGGTCAGCAGAGCAGTTTTCTACAGTATACTATTAAAACAGTTACAGCTTTAGGATGAAATTCTTAGCATTTCTCCCTTTACATTTGACTTACTCTTTACAGGAAGAGTATATACAGGAAGGAATCAAATGGACACCAATTGAATACTTCAACAACAAAATCGTGTGTGACTTAATAGAGTCCAAAGTGGTGAGTTTTTGTTACTGTATTTGGAGGGGAACTATTGACCGTCATTAAATTGACATTTAATTGCCTATCAGGAAATAATACTGAATTGTGATATTCCCAGAACCCTGTGGGGATCATGAGCATTTTGGATGATGTGTGCGCTACCATGCACGCCAAGGGTGAAGGTGCAGACCAAACCCTGCTTCAGAAGTTGCAGACGCAGATTAGCTCTCATGAGCACTTCAACAGCTGGAACAAGGGCTTCATAGTGCATCACTATGCAGGAAAGGTAAGGAGTGTCATTTGATAGCGGAATAAAACTTAGGAATGAATATTGCACTGCTTTTGCTTTAATCATCTCAGTAGCAGCGTTTCATGATGCACAAGTGATGTTGCATTTTTATTGTAGGTATCATATACTGTGAACGGCTTTTGTGAGAGAAACAGGGACGTGCTCTTCAACGACATAATCGAGCTGATGCAGAGCAGTGAATTGTAAGTCATTTTGCTTCATCTGTAACATTTTGTAGTTTAAATGGGATGTGTTTAAATGGTGTTCTAGGTTTATATGTATTCAGGAGCGAAAACTGGGCCAGAAAATACAAACAGGAATCTGTATTGATTAAATAACTTGATATACTCGATATATGTCCTAGGTTTTTACTTTAAAGATTTTTAACATCTAAAATTCTATAAATATCCCAGAAATAGAAATACTTCTACTATACTACTAATACTGTAGAAATAGAAATCATTACAGACTGCAAGGGTAACTCCCCCTACACCTTATAATATTATATAATATAATATTCTCTTATATATTTTCCCAATACTCACTTCTTGCCCTTTTGGAGTTCCAAAGTAATTTATACTAATGTATAAATATAAGATAGAAGATATTTTTATTCTTTCTTTAGTCGTACTGTATAACAAATCATCACTGCTACCATTTCTTTTTTGAAAATAGTGCCTTTATCCAAGACCTTTTCCCAGAGAATCTTGAGGCAGAGAAAAAGGGTCGACCCACCACTGCGGGCACCAAAATCAAGGTAAAACACTAATAAAAAATAAATTAAAAAAACATTAATTAAATAATTATAATAATAAATCTTGTTTGCAAAGTACTCAGTGTTAGATCTATATCCATTGCTCATGCCGTTGTAGAAACAGGCCAATAACCTGGTGCAGACGCTGATGAAGTGCACTCCTCATTACATTCGCTGCATAAAACCCAACGAGACCAAGAAATCACGGGACTGGGAGGAGAGTCGAGTAAAGCACCAAGTGGAGTATCTGGGGCTGCGGGAAAACATCCGTGTACGGAGAGCTGGCTACGCCTTCCGTCGCGTCTTCAGGAAGTTCTTACAGAGGTGAGTCTCACCAATTCCTCCTCTTAACCCCAGAAACACTTAACCATGAGGCTGGCTGTATTGAAACTACATACAAATACTGTTATACACAGATATGCCATCCTGACTAAGGAGACATGGCCACAGTGGCGAGGAGATGAAAAACAGGGTGTCCTGCACCTCCTGAGGTCCGTCAACATGGAGCCAGACCAGTACCAACTGGGCAAGAGCAAGATCTTCATTAAGGCCCCAGAATCAGTGAGAACATTTGGAGTTTATTTTTTAAAATATGCCTCAATATATCCATTTTATCAGTGTTTCATATTCCACTAGGATCTTTTTTGTGTTGTATACTTCTATTAGCATACTAATATATTTAAAAATTTGTCTGAACGCTCCCTAATTTAAACCGTGTTCTGCTTTCACTGCTCCAATTATGAGAGATTTTTTTCAGTTCTGAGCAACTTGTGTTGCATGGGCATGACTAGGGTATGCTATAATGTAAGAGGTAATATATTATTATAAAGGAAAACTGATATTCTTGATGTATTCTTAAACTTGGTTTAGTTTAGACATCAGTTAGGATTGTCTAACTGTTCCTTTTATAATGTTTAATTGGATGGGTTTTTTTTCTATTCCTTTGCATTTTATTATTGGCTTATTGCTCCAGAACATGAGCCATGACTAGAAAATCAAAATGAGAGTATATATGTCCTAAAGCTGTGTCACTTACAGTCAGCCACTCTCTTCTGTAGCTGTTTCTTCTGGAAGAGATGAGGGAAAGAAAGTATAATGGATATGCGCGGGTCATCCAGCAAGCCTGGCGTAGGCATATTGCTGTCCGCAAATATGTCCGGATGCGGGAGGAAGGTAATATAATTTAGTTACAATCCACATAACTGTACCTATGACAGTTTCTTATGTCCTAAAAGATTTTAAAAAATCACCTTCTGAAAATGGGTTGTTGTATTTTCAGCATCTGACATCCTGTTAAATAAAAAGGAGCGGCGGAAGAACAGTCTCAACCGTAACTTTGTGGGTGATTACATTGGCACGGACAATCGGCCGGAGATCCGGCAGTTTGTGGGTCGCAGGGAAAGGATTGAATTTGCTGATGTGGTGATTAAATACGATCGCAGATTTAAGGTATACGTACTTTTTTTTTTTTTTAACTAGAGGCATAGAAGTAACATGCTTGTGGAGTCACAAGGCATCACATGATCCTTTGTGTTTTCACTTAATACTCACAGACTGTCAAGCGTGACCTGATCTTGACATCCAAATTCCTCTACCTGATTGGGCGGGAAAAGGTAAAGCAAGGTCCAGAGAAGGGACAGATTCAGGAGGTGCTCAAAAGGCAGATTGAGCTGGAGAAAATTCAGTCTGTCTCACTGAGGTATGCCAAGTCATTTTTACAAACGTATCACTCAATCTCATCTCCACCCTGTATAAAAGTAGTATATAATAAATGTCCAAAAATATAATGCATGATAAATACCTAATGCATGTTAGATATGCAGTACTGCCCTTTTTTCCATTTTTAATACTGTACTCATAAATAAATTGAATAAGGCGATACCTGATAATAATCTGATACTGATATCCTCATAGTAACCAGGCTCTCTCTCTAGATAGAGACACACACACACCGATCAGCCATAACATTATGACCACTGTCATGTGAAATGAGTAACATTGATGTGGTAACTGGAAGTGGGTGGGATATATTAGGTAGCAATTCTTGTCCCTGAAGATATGTATTATGTGAAGCATAATAAAATTGGGCGAGCATTAGGATTTGGACAACTGCGTCAGAGCAACTCTAAAACTGCATCTCTTTTGGATGATTACGGTCTGCAGTGGTCAGAAGAGCAAAGGCTGGCCCATGTAGTCTGATCCATTAGAAGTGCTACTGTAGCTCAAATTGCAGAAAAAGTTAACGCTGGTTCTGATGGGAAAGTGTCAGAACACACAGTGTCAGAACACACAGCACATCTCACGCTGATCCGTATTCATCACCAAAGGTGCCTACACTGGGTACGTGAGCATCAGATGTGGATCACAGAGCAATTGAAGAACATGGTCTGGTCTGAGCAAACGCATTTTCTTTCACATCATGTGGATGGCCAGATGCATGTGTTACATACCTGTGGGAGCAATGGTACCAGGATGCACTGTGGGATGAAGGCAAGCTGACAGAGACAGTGTGATGCTTCGAGTGATGTTCTGCTGGGAAGACTTGGGTCCTGCCATTCATATAGATGTTGCTTTGACATGGCAAGCAGCCTAAACATTGTTGCTGACTAAGTATACCCCTTCATGGAAACTGCATTCCTTAATGGTAATGACAGAAGGATAGTCAAGTGGTCAGGTCTGTTTGGTTTGTAAATGAGGGTATAATATTATGGCGGACACCCTGGATTTTAGTGCATCCCAATAAATATAAATAATTCTTCCATAAAAGAGCTTTCACTCATCTTGATTTCTTCTGCTTCTCTCTTTTCAGCACTCTGCAGGATGACTTCTTCATTTTGCACGAGGAGCATTATGACAGTGTGCTGGAGTCTGTGTTTAAAACAGAGTTTTTAAGTCTTCTCTACAAACGTTATGAGGAAAAGACGCGGAAAAAGCTGCCACTCAAGTTCAACAACCTGTAACTCTAGGCCACTTTCTCTTATTAATCTCAGGATTTGATTTTAAAGACTTTAAATGTGACATTTTATAATAAAAAAAATGGTTTAACTTAATCAAACTTGTTGCTGCCAAGATGTAATTTAATACAGATGAAAACTAAATTTGTGATATGTCCTTCCCAGACTAGAATTCAAAGTGAAAAAAGGTGGTTGGGGGCCGTTCGCAGCTGCTGGCTCTCGTCAGATCCAGTTTCAGGCAGGCCAGGGGGACAATCCTGTGCTCAAACCCAGTAACAAGGCACTGATTGTGAGCATCGGACCCGGCCTTCCCAAGAACTCAAGTAAGACTTCAATTTGTTTTTCTTGCCGTAATCACTCGTGAGTCGTGATGTTGCTCACGTGTTGGCCCAAAACTAGATTAGATTAAGATTTAATAATTGTATTTATTTAAGTAGGGTTAGCACATGAGTATAGTCTCAAGGCTTTGTCTCTTCAGGGCCCACGCGTCGTGACAAGAGGAAGAGCAGATACGTGGAAAATCAAACCACAGGGAAATACTCGCAAGGTAAGAGTCCATTATTTTACAAATCATTATAGCCATAAATGTGATGGTGGCCTGTCGTGATGAGAACTAGGAAGAAACGGGTATTCATAAATTTGGCAAATGACACATTTAAATCAGATAACTCAGACCACTTTAGGACATAGAATGTACCAACGTCTCCAAATTACATCCGACCAACTCAAGAAGAAAAAGAAGAGGAGACGGATATGTAAGAAGACAGAAACTGAAAGAGACAATACAAAATCAATGATTTTGTTGCATCGTTCTTAAAACATATAACGTATGAAAACAAGGAATAACCCAGAACATTAAGAGCTTGTTTGCAAATTGCATTAATTAAATTTCTGTCTAGTAACCTGCAAGCACTTTTGGCAGGTCCACAATCTAGGCACAAGTTTTATGAAACAATCAGGTTATAAACACACAAAACCTGTCTCATCTAAACTTTTCTAAATTGTTTCTCCCCAAGGTAACAAAATGGCATTCTTCATTTGTTATACCATACTTCTTTGTCAAAAACTTTATCATTGTAAATAAATGGTGTTAAAAAAAAATCCTTCGATTTCAGAGCGTTCAATGGGCACTAGGCAAGGAGGAGGAGCAAACCGGAGTCGTCAGTCCAACTCCAGAGCGTCTCTGCTACGACAGCAGTCAAGTATGGATCAGCCCAGCCTTCCCCGTTACCATGGTCCTCGGGCCAGCCCGAATCAGCTAAAGATCACCAATGACATGGGCTTCATGAAAGTCCCTGACCAGGGAGTGGCAGGGTGAGAGGAAATTAATTATTCCTTTTTTTTGTCTGTTCTACTATACATAAAAGCAGTGATAGAGACAACATTGAATACAAAGACAATCTCCATTATAGCTCATAATGCTCACTCTATATACAGTATGTGTAAATACACACACTGCAAGTAAAATAAGTATTGAACATGTCCTGATTTTTTTCAGTAAATGTATTTCTGAAAGTGATATCGACGTGGAATCCACACATGCAAAAAAGATCCCTGAAATCAAACCATATACAGTATGTCCATGAATTAAGTTATGTGTAATAATGTGATTAAAACAATAAACAGACGAAGAAAAGGAGGTGTTAAAAGGCATGTAAAGCCAAGACACCAGCTAAAAACAGTCAGTAATTGACCCAGCCCCTTGTCAGTATTCCAAATGAATCCAAATTAATATGAGTACAAAAAACTTCTCATAACGGGTAAAAGCGAAGAGCTCTCTCAAGACCTTTGCTATCTTATTATTGCAAAACATACTGATGGCATTGGTTACAGAAGGATTTCAAAACTCCTGAATCTAGTGAGCACTGTTGGGGCCATAATACGGAAGTGGAAAGAACACAATTTCACCATAAAACGGTCACGAGCAAGTGCTCCTGGTAAAAGTGAAAACTGCAGAAACACCACGAATCAGCATGCACAATTGTTTCAAAGAAAACAATAAGCAACGCACTCAACCGCCATGGCCTGTATGCACACTGTACGCAAGACTCTATTGCTAAAGAGACGCCATGTTGAATCTTGGTTAAAACTTTCTGCACAACATTTGGATAAGCTTGTGAAAAACTGGGAGAATGTAGTTTGGTCAGGAGACACCAAAAGTGACCTTTTTGGATGTCATAATAAGCATCATGTTTGGAGGACAAATGACACTGCACATCACTCCATATCACCAAACCAACAGTGAAGTTCATGTCAATGGCACCTATAGAAATATATTCACTGAGAAAAATTGTGACATGTTCAACACTTATTTTACGTGGTTTGTCTGTGTGTATACAGATGCATTTTAATAAATGAGAATATCTCTGAAAATATTATTTATTTTAGTAACTTTAGTCAAAAAGTGAAACTTGTATATTATATAAAATGATTACACACTGACTGATATATTTCATACTTATTTAATAAGTGTTCATTTCTTTTAATTTCTATGATTTTTGGCTTACAGCTAATGAAAACCCAACATCTCAGAAAATTAGAATATTGTGAAAACTTCAATATTGCATATTCATAGTGTCTCAAAGGTTTGCTGAGCCTCTTAATTCAATTTTATTTGTATAGCGTTTTTAACACTTGTCATTGTCGCAAAGCAGCTTTAGATAATTAAAAGAAAATGGTCTCTCAGTCTGGTTCCGTAGACTGGCTTTTCCAAGCACGTTAATGAAACATTGAATGGATAGAAAAAAGGTGCACAAGCAACAGGAATAAACGCAGCCTTGGGAGGATTCGTGGCTCATTAGAGAATTTGGGGGAGATTCACAAAGAGTGGACTGCAGATTTTCTATGGGGTCGAGATCTGGAGACTGGCTAGGCCACTCCAGGAACTTAAAATGTTTCTTAAGAAGCCTCTCCTTCATGCCCAGGCAGTGTGTTTGGGATCATTGTCATGCTGAAAAACCCAGACACATTTCATCTTCAATGCCCTTGCTGATTGTTTTCACTCAAAATCCAAACATGGCCTATTCTTTCTTTCCTTTACACGGATCAGTCGTCCTGAACCCTTTGCAGAAAAACAGCCCCAAAGCATGATGTTTCCACCCCCATGCTTCACAGTAGGTATGGTGCTCTTTGGATGTAACTCAGCATTCTTTCTCCTCCAAACATGACAAGTTGAGTTTTTACCAAAACGTTCTATTTTGTTTTCATCTGACCATATGACATTCTTCCAATGCTCTTCTGGATCATCCAAATGCTCTCTAGCAAACTTCTGACGGGCCTGGACATGTACTGGCTTAAGCAGGGGGACATGTCTGGCACTGCAGGATGAGTCCCTGGAGGCGCAGTGCGTTACTGATGGTAGCCTGCGTTACTTTGGTCCCAGCTCTCGGCAGGTCATTCACTAGGTCACCCCGTGTGGTTCTGGGATTTTTACTCAGTTCTTGTGATTTTTATTTTATTTTTTTTGACCCCACGGAGTGAGATCTTGTGTGGAGCCCCAGATCGAGAGAGATTATTAGTGGTCTTGTATGTTTTCCTTTGACAGCTCTTTGGTCTTAGCCATGACAGAGTTTGGAGTGTGACTGTTTGAGGTTGTGGACAGGTGTCTTTTATACTGATAAGTTCAAACAGATGCCATTAATACAGGTAACGAGTGGAGGACGGAGGAGCCTCTTAAAGAAGTTGTTACAGGTCTGTGAGAGCCAGAAATCTTGCTTGTTTGTAGGTGACCAAATACTTATTTTACCGAGGAATTTACCAGTTAATTAATTAAAAATCCTAAAATGGGATTTTCTGGATAATTTTTTCTTATTTTGAGGTATACCTATGATGAAAATTACAGGCCTCTTTCATCTTTTTAATTGGGAGAACTTGCACAATTAGTGGCTGACTAAATACTTTTTTGCCCCACTGCATGTGTGTGTGTGTGTGTGTGTGTGTGTGTGTGTGTGTGTGTGTGTGTGTGTGTGTGTGTGTGTATACACATGCAGTATACAGTCTTATGCAAAAGTTTAGACACCCCTGGATATTAGATTTTGGATTTTTTTATTATTATTAAAAAGATGTTAACACTGTCTCTCTTGGAAATGGAAAAAATGCACCATATTTTCAGGAAACATTGATGCATAGTTACTCTTTATGCCATAAATTGAACAAAAATAAATCTAAACATTTTTATGGCACTGTTCAAAAGTTTCGCAGAGTCCCAAATTCTTTTTACAAGGTTTCCGATTTTAAGCTCGTTAGAGCTAATGCATGGGAACAGCTGTGTATAGAAAATGCCAGTTTTAAAGCTTTACAAATACTTTGACTCTTCAGGCATTGTGCACACATTTGCGATCACACAACAACAATGGGTTCCTCTAAGCAGCTGTGAAAGACTCTGAAAATGAAAGTTATTGATGCCCACAATGCAGGAGAAGAGATGGCAGTTCAGGGGAGGTTAAGATGAGATCTGGAAGATCAAGAAAACTCTTCGAGTGACCTGCTCGTATGCTGGTCAGAAAGACAATGCAAAACCCCCATTTGTCCCCCAAGACGACCAAAGAATATTATAGAACTAGAAGACTTTTGCAAGGAATAATGGGAGAAAATATCAAGTACAAGAATTGAAAGACTTTTAGCCTATATGTGTGTGTGTATGTGTATATTTGTGTATTTCTGCTCAGTTACTGGGATTTTCACGCACAACCATTTTTAGGGTTTACAAAGAATGGTGTGAAAAGGGAAAAACATCCAGTATGCGGCAGTCCTGTGGGCACAAAAATGCCTTGTTGATGCTAGAGGTCAGAGGAGAATGGGCCGACTGATTCAAGCTGATAGAAGAGCAACTTTGACTGAAATAACCACTCGTTACAACCGAGGTATGCAGCGAAGCATTTGTAAAGCCACAACACACACAACCTTGAGGCGGATGGGCTACAACAGCAGAAGACCCCACCGGGTACCACTCATCTCCACTACAAATAAGAAAAAGAGGCTACAATTTGCACAAGCTCACCAAAATTTAACAGTTGAAGACTGGAAAAATGTTGCCTGGTCTGATGAGTCTCGATTTCTGTTGAGACATTCAAATGGTAGAGTCAGAATTTGGCGTAAACAGAATGAGAACATGGATCCATCATCCCTTGTTACCACTTTGCAGGCTGGTGGTGGTGTAATGGTGTGGGGGATGTTTTCTTGGCACACTTTAGGCCCCTTAGTGCCAATTGGGCATCGTTTAAAAGCCTCAGGCTACCTATGCATTGTTTCTGACCATGTCCATCCCTTAAAGACCACCATGTACCCATCCTCTGAATGCTACTTAAAGCAGGATAATGCACCATGTCACAAAGCTCGAATGATTTCAAATTGGTTTCTTGAACATGACAATGAGTTCACTGTACTAAAATGGCCCCCACAGTCACCAGATCTTAACCCAATAGAGCATCTTTGGGATGTGGTGGAACGGGAGCTTTGTGCCCTGGATGTGCATCCCACAAATCTCCATCAACTGCAAGATGCTATCCTATCAATATGGGCCAACATTTCTAAAAAATGCTTTTAGCACCATGTTGAATCAATGCCACGTAGAATTAAGGCAGTTCTGAAGGCGAAAGGGGATCAAACACCGTATTAGTATGGTGTTCCTAATAATCCTTTAGGTGAGTGTATATATATACATATGTGTATGTATGTGTGTGTGTGTGTGTGTGTGTGTGTGTATGTGTATATATATATATATATATATATATATATATATATATATATATATATATACACATACATACACACACACACATATCACTGATCCACCCCAATGCTTCAGTCTGGGCATGCAACAGTCTGGGTGGTACGCTCCTTTGGGGCTTCTCCACACTGTAACTCTACCGGATGTGAGAAAGACAATGAAGGTGGGCTCATCAGAGAACAATAGATATTTCACATTGTCCACAGCCCAAGATTGCCGCTGCTGGCACTATTGAAACCGATGTTTGGCATTGGCTCAAGTGACAAAAGGTTTGGCTATAGCATCCTGGCCATGTACAATGACCCTGTGGAGCTCCCGACTAACTGTTTTGGTGGAAACAGGAGAGTTGAGGTGCACATTTAATTCTGCAGTGAGTTGGGCAGCTGTGGTTTTATGTTTTTTGGATACAATCCGGGTTAGCACCCAGACATCCCTTTCTGACAGCTTCCTCTTGGGTCCACAGTTGAATGTGGTTCGTCCTTCTTGGTGGTATGCTGACATACCGTGGCTTTTGATACATCACAAGTATCTGTCTTGGTCACAGATGCGCACCAACAATTTGTCCTCTTTTAAACTCGGATATGTCACCCAAAATGTTATGTGAACTTCAATATTTTCAGCACAACTGTGCTATTACTCTGCTTATTAAACCTTCACACTCTGCTCTTACTGGTAGAATGTGCAATCAATGAAGATTGGCCACCAGGCTGGTCAAATTTAGCCATGAAACCTTCATCACTAAATTGGCCAGTGTTTCAGTTTCATTGTGCAACCCAATCCAAGTCCAATACCTTCCAAAAACAAAGATTTTCTCACATTATAAATGCTGTACATTTTCCTCAATCTTATTTCACATGTTTATTATAGTCTTCATCGACGGATGTCAAAAGAGGTTAAGCCTGTCCCTGGAGCAGGTGTGCCAAAGCCAGCGCCGAGGCCCAAACCTCGCACCCCACAGTGCCGTGCTCTGTATGCATATGATGCACAGGATACCGATGAGCTCAGCTTCAATGCAGATGATGTAATAGAGATATTAAATGAAGGTAATAAACATGAGTACACATTGACAAAGATTGCAGATATTGCACATTTAACTGGATATATTCATTAATCAGTCCATATGTGTTTCCTGAATGTTCTCCATCCAGATCCTTCAGGTTGGTGGTTTGGTCGGCTAAGAGGAAGAGAAGGCATGTTTCCTGGGAACTATGTTGAAAAGATTTAGAGCAGGACACTAGCAGTGGAAAATTTTATTTCTTGAATTTCAATCAGCTATAGAGCAAATCCAAATACACGACTAATCATGAGATGGTATTAGGATGTATACATGCACCTGTTACAGTGGACCTGAGAACCTTCATATGAATATCAGAGAAAAAGTAATCCAATTAAATGGATTTTATCTTTATGATCATGTTTTAGGACTTTGAAATTGTTTTTTTTGTTTGTTTTTTTAAGATCATGATGTATTTTTACAAATTTATATGGTTCAAATTGGGTAAAAAAAAACTAAAATACATTCTAACTTTTTTTTATAAGTCTTATAAGTTGTTTTATAATCATTAACAGTTTTTTTATGTATGTTTAATATCAGCAGACTGTGTCATCTGGATGCATACTCATAATGAGCAACTGTTAAAAAAATAATCTAAGATTCTTAAAATAAATAATTAAATAAATAAATAATGACAATAAATTAGAAGACTTCTGAATAAATGTGCTCTATCAATTTATAATGAATTCCTTGAGTTCAATAAATTGCCTTTTAAATTGTGCAACATCCTAATCAGCTTAATACACAGGAGCATTTGAAAAAAGCTGTCTTAAACATTCAGTAAGCCTAATAAACATTGTCGGATATGGCATTTTTTAAGCTGATGATTGTGTGAAGTTACAGTCAAAACATTTAAAGTTTAATACATTCGTAGTAGAAAACTGAATCTCAATTAGGTTCACTTGGTGAAGCTGATCCTGATCCAGATCCTGACTTGGGAAGCTCATCCCAAATGTCCTTGGTGGCCGTGCCAAGACTGGGTCCCTTTCTTCACTAACCTTGTAACACAAAATGTGTTTCTGAACCTTGCATATCTATGCTCAGAAGCAGTTTCTTTCCAGTCTTGAACTACACTTATGCAGTGACTACAGGACATATCGATTACTTTGACATATGTACAAATCTGCAGCAACAAATAAAGTGTGCAATTCTACAGTCTATGAAAGACTAAGAGGTAATACAATACTGATTTTTTCCATGAGTCATAATGCATCATGTGTTCATGGATCTTGATTTGTGCACTGGGGTATTATCAATGCTCAAACAGGTTTGGCCACCTTAGTTTTGTTAAGGAAAATTGCAATTCCACAGAATACAAAGGCATCCTGAACAATTGTGTGGAGAGCCCAACATGACAAAGCAACCAGAGACCTTTCACATTCATTTACAGCCCAGCAGCATGCAAAAAGGATTCAATAAATATTATTATTAATGATTAATGATTGTTGTTTGTATTCCATACAGTTCAAATTGTCCATGTTAAATGTAGGTACTAAAATTGACAAATATTATTGAAATGCTATGGAAATTTTAAATAGCTTATTTTTATAGACTTGCACTCAACGTCTATACTACTTTATCCTGTATACAGGGTTGCAAGAGGTCTGGGACCTATCCCAAGAGACTTGGAACACGAGCCGGTGTACAACCAGTCGATCGCCGGGTATACACACACAGGCAATTTTGGAAGCGCCAACTAGCCTAATCTGCATGTCTTTGGGCTGTTGGAGGAAACCTGCCAAGCACGGTGAGAACATGCAAACTCCACAAACAGATCCTGATTGAACCCAGCCCCTGGAGGTGCACGGCCACGGTGCTAACCACTAAGCCATCGTGTCTGCTCTATAGACTTACAATGATTTGCCTAAAGAGAGCTAAATCCTAACGCAAACATTAAATTCTAACCTCAGTTTGAAGAAAATTAAATTGACCGGACGTTCTTAATTCAGTACTCCTGGTATACATTAACTCAATGTTGTGGTATTTTCCTAATAGCCCACCATCTTCATTCAAGATTCAAAGAACTTTATTAATCCCCAGAGGGAAATTGCTTATTCCTGGTTACAGTTGCTCACAGTTGTTATCCAGTAGAAAGTAAAAAGTAATAAATAATGAAAAAAATAAATAAATTAAGATAGAATAGAATAAAATAAAATAAAAAGAGTCCTAAAACAGTAAGTAACATATTGCACACTAAACTTTTTGAATACCCTAATATCTTTATCAAAATTGTGGTAAATCAAAAACCCTAGTTTCCTTTCGATGAACTGAGGAAGTTGTACAAGCTTGAACTATGCTCATGATTCTCTAACTCAAAGAAAATTAAATATAGTTGCAGACACCAATACTGGGCCCAAGCACCTTTAGAAAAGGGGGAATTTTATGTTAAGACCTCCTTAAAGTCCCAAATGATGTGAAAAAAGTATCACACTATGATGTCACTTAATATAATGTCACACGGAAAGTTATTAACCACTTTTCATGGCTGACCTGTTTGAGATATTAAAAATCCCTCCGCAATTTTGTATCCTCAATGTATTGAGATCACACAGGCCTGTTTTGGTGGTGATTGTATACATTCCCTAGGAGTACATCAAAATCCATAGGGTGCATTTAGCAAACAACCCAAAATAACTGTGTAAGGACCCTGTGCCAAGCCCGGTACCCAGACTCTCAGGCATCCTAATGTCAGCGGATTCTGACCTTTCTGGTGATTTTCTGAATTTTTTGCATGCTAAGACCCCCAAAACGCCCTAGATACTGCATAGTGCTTGTGCCCTAATTAAGTAATTTCCCTGCTCATTGTTGGAGCTGTTTAGACTTGCCAAGGTGGCACAGCAGTTTAATTGTTGGCACTGTGGCCTTTCACCTCCAGGGCCCGGGTTTGATTCGGGCCTTGGGGTCTGTGTGCATAGAGTTTACATGTTGCATGATGGGATACCTCCGGGTGCACTGGTTTCCTGCCACAGTCCAAAGACATGCACGTTAGGCAAACCGGCGAACCCAAATTGCCCGCGCGCCCTGTGATGGGCTGTCACCCCGTTCAGGGTGTACCCCGCCTCGAGCGCTAAGTGTCTTGGAATGAGGAGACATCCGTATACAACATAAAGCGGTATAGACTATGAGTGGGTATGTTGACTTGACAACAAAGAGAGCGAGGGGGAAATCATTTTTGAGGTTTACTGCGTTACGCCCAATCACGTGGCGTAGTGTCGCTTTGCCGCGGCGCACAATGATGACGACAGGACATACTCGCAAAACCAAAGCAGTGAATCGGCATAATCTATTGGAGCGAGTGCATTGGTGAGGTAGTAAACTTCGCTAACACAGGTTACCGAGAGGGCAATTTCATAATCAACAAGGACGTTTCGGTACACGAGTGTCCCGAGGCTGTATGTGAGAATGGAAGCGTATTTAAAGAGCTGTCGGGACGCGCTGAAGGTAAGGACGCGATGCGGTAATGACGAGGCACACTGTTCTGTCTTTAGTTGAGTGAGTTTGTAATGTCAGTTCAGGTGCTCCTTTCATGGAAAATGGGAGTGTATGGATTAATGTTGGCCTGGTTAAAGGCTGTAAGAATAGCACAAACTCGGGCAAAGTTGATAGTTTCACCAAGCACGCGCACGATGTCAACAGTATTACTGTGACGTGTTAATTTCTTTCTTACTTTCTTTCTTAAACTTATTTACAGCTATTTGCATGTTTTCCCTGTGGAACACGTAGTGCAAATGATGCATTTGAATAAAACAAACGAATTATTCTTCGAATTTACGTTTGTGCTTTTCCCCTTGTTTGGTTATGCATCGTTTTATTTTGATCCCAACGGGGTGACGTGTGTGTGTGTGTGTATATGTGTGTGTGGTTTTGTAAATAAACAGTTCCGTGGACACGCGCACAATCTTATTGCAGATCTGAGTCTCAGAAAGAAGTGGATCTTTAGGGGTTCCGAGATATATTTTGTTTACAGAAATCGCAGTTATTATATTATATAATTATGATATTAATATAATTAATTATATTTGTGTCACGCCATGAAAATTTCAGACAAGCTGTCACTAGATGGTAAAATAAAAACAAGCCAACACATCCACCCTTATGCTGACATTACCGTCTGATATGCCATAATAGTCAAAAAGATAAAATCAGTACCCAAAACATGACATCACGTTTCCTGTTTTAAACACATCACAAGGGCACCATGAATTTATGAGAATATGAAAATGGGTGGGCAGATGTATGTATTTCTGTTGTAACTTTTTCAATCCAACCAAAAAAGGTTTACAACATACAAGTCAGGATTTTGTTTATTTATATTTTTTTGGGTGCAGAGTCAAAGTGACATCATGTCAGTTAGTTATGCTTATGCACTGTAAAGCCTTAATAATGCCTCTGATTTTAGGTACTGTTTATCAATTGGTGATTTTTGAGTCTGGTAACTCTAAATGAACTTCCCTCTGCAGCAGAGGTGAATTTTGATCTCGCGTTCCTTGGATGGTCTTCATGAAAGCCAGTTCCATCATGGGGCTTGATGGGTTTTTGCAAATACACTTAACAGTACTGTTCTTGCAAGAACTACTCCAGAACAGCTGACCTTCATGTTTTAAAATAACTGACTGTAGTTGTTGTTACTTAATTGTCTAATTACATATTTATTTTGCAGTTTTAAAAAAAATCCAGTATTGTTCTAGAATGTAGAAAAATAAATCCAAACCTCTGTCTCCTTTGATTTGTACTTACACACACACACAAACAGTGGGGCACAAAAGTATTTAGTCAGCCACCAATTGTGTAAGTTCTCCCACTTAAAAATATGAGAATATGTACTTTTTACCATAGGTATACCTCAACTATGAGAGACAAAATAATAACAAAGAAAAATCCAAAAAAATCACATTGTATGATTTTTAAAGAATTTATTTTCAAATTATGGTGGAAAATAAGTATTTGGTCACCTACAAACAAGCAAGATTTCTGGCCCTCACAGACCTGTAACTTCTTCTTTAAGAGGCTCCTCTGTCCTCCACTCGTTACCTGTATTAATGGCATTAAAAATTAAAAGACACCTGTCCACAACTTCAAACAGTCACACTCCAAACTCCACTATGGCCAAGACCAAAGAGCTGTCAAAGAACACCAGAAACAAAATTGTAGACCTGCACCAGGCTGGGAAGACTGAATCTGCAATAGGTAAGCAGCTTGGTGTAAAGAAATCAACTGTGGGAGCAATTATTAGAAAATAAACATACAAGACCACTGATAATCTCTCCCGACCTGGGGTTCCATGCAAGATCTTACCCTGTGGGGTCAAAATGATCACAAGAACTGTGGGCAAAAATCCCAGAACCACACAGGGGGACATGATTTTCTGGATTTTTTTTCTTATTATTTTGTCTCTCATAGTTAAGGTATACCTATGATAAATTACAGGCCTCTCTCATCTTTTTAAGTGGGAGAACTTTACCAATTGGTGGCTGACTAAATACTTTTTTGCGCCTGTGTGTGTGTGTGTGTGTGTGTGTGTGTGTGTGTGTGTGTATAGAAGGGCTCAAAAAATGTATACCTACTTCAACAGTTGTTATTTATAACTCAAATTTAATTATAGCAGCAATGTGTAGTATTATGTTTCCTCTAAGGATGTCAGTAGTCAAGCCATCACTGATGCTATCACGTGATCGTCGTCACTGGTGCTACAACAGGTCATTGTGTATACGTTTTTGGGCCCCCCTATATATTAGTCATCACTTGAATAAAAGTCTAACATAAATAAAGATGACTGTTTTTCATGCCATGACACACTTATTGTTGAACTTTTAACACAAACCTCACTAACACTTAAAAAAGAAGGTCTATTAATAAAGTCTATCAATTTGAGCCTCATGTCTTTGAATTGTCTCTACATACAAACATACAAAATGTATTAGTTTATTATTGTAAACATTTCAATAATACCCCTAACATTTAAATAGTTGGTTTGTCATTATCAACAACTATGTAACATACTGTGTGGTAATGTATAATTTATTTTACACCTTCAGAACTTTAAAACCCCAGAACGTTTTTCTTTTTTCTAAAGCATCACCAGCCTTCATGTGATAACAGTAAATGAATAGCGGTTATTTCTCATGCATTTTAAAGCAGTGCTGCTGGTGATTATTTACACAAACTGAACAGAAAGCTCATTCATATTGTTAAATCAGTGGTGAGTACAGCAAACAGTCAGCCAGATGTCAGGGAGAAAAATATCTTGTCTGTTTTTTTTAGCATAAAGGTTTGTGATACAGTATCTTGATTATTTGTATGGTGAAACTCTTGCTTTTTTTTTTTTTTTTTAATCCATCACCCAGTTATAGATTTACGTCTCCTTAATATTATAATAACCTCAAAAGGTTAGTGGTGGCTTAATGTTAAGGATCTGAGTTACTGATCAGAAGGTCAGGGGTTTAAGCCCTAGCACAATCATGCTGACACTGTTAAACCCTTGAGTAAGACCCTTACCAATATCTGCTCCAGGGGTGCTGTATCGTGGTTAATCCTGCACTTTGACCCCAGCCACCTATATCAAGCTGGGATATCTGAAAAAGTAATCATTTCACTGTGATGTAATGTGTATGTCCACTGGAGATTTGTTTTTGCTTCTTTTTTTCCACTAGATTTCTAGTTGTGGGAATTTGTTTCCATTTAGCCACAAGAGCATTTGTGAGATTAAGATAACACACAGTGAAATTCTTTCTTTGAATATCCCAGTTTAGCTGGGGTCAGAGTGCAGGGTCAGCCATGATACAGCACCCCTGAAGCCGATCTGGTTAAGAGCCTTACCCAAGGGCCCAACTATGAAAATCTAGTGGAGCTGGGACTTGAACCACCGACCTTCTGATCTCACATGCCAAAAATCATAGTGGACGTGCCAAATAATCCAAAAGGATTTTAGTAAGGTTGAGGTCAAGGCTCTGCGTGCAACCATGGCAAACTATGTCTTCATAGACCTTCTCATGACTTTGTGTACAGGGGCATTGTTATCCTAGAACCGGTTTGGGCCCTTTAGTTCCACTGAAGCAAAACTGTAATGCTACAGTACAGAATACAAAAACATTTTAGTACTTCCAGCCTGGTAGCAACAGTTTCTGAAAGGCTTACATGTGGGTGCGAAGGTCAGGCTTCCACAAACCTTTGGCCATATAGTGTATATTTTCATATCATGTGTCATGTTTATCATGTGTATTAAATTTTTTGTTTAAAGGTGCTTCTCTGAATTAATGATGACAGTTTAATTTAAAATATAGTTTGATTGCATGGTAATCACGGTACAATTTAACATTAAAGTATAAACGTTTTGGTTAAACATGACTCAAACTGATGATAATACACTCAAAGTGTAGCTATGTGGATATTTGAAGAAAAGAATTTCACCTTGCTGTAGTGTATATTTGACAAATAATGGCTGCTTGAACATCCTAGAACCTTTGCAGATTAATTAAGTTTTGTAATTTTATTTAAATTCAGGTTGTAAAAAAGCGATAATACTATTTAAATTTTTATGCATAGATTAATTTTAGTGTATTCAACTGCTGTGTGTAAAACATGTCTTTTTGATCATAATGGAATATATTGTAATTCTATTTAGTTTTAATGTTAATTTTTTTTTTTCTTTTTTTACTTAGTCATATGCCAATATAAAAGTCTGGAAGTTTGTGTATTTGTGTATACTGTATTTTACAAAAATGTTTTGCAATGCATCAAAAGAATAATTTTTCCCCATTCCATGCAGCCCCTGTTTTGGTTTAAGATTTGAACTAAATACCCCCCAAATTTATTAGATCACATGGAAGTTATCAGTTGGTCGCCAAATTCCGTCCAACATGCAGAGCAAGATAATTGTGTCTGTAAGAAATGAGTAATGAAAGCACACTTTGTTCCAAGAAAATTAAATAATAGAGATATGGGACTGATAAACAAGAGCGTAGCACATAGAGAAAAGCACAGCAGCATACAGTATATACTGCCTCTGCTTTCACAGCATTGAGTTCACATGGAAGTATGGATGTCAGACCTAATCATGTTTTACATGTAAGAAAAAAAACCTTAAATAGCAGCTCTTCTAACATCCACCCCCACCCTCAAGGTTAATGGTTAAACTCAATGTGTAGCAGAAAAACTGACCTGAATTCCTTCCTTCCAGCCTGCAATTAGAGCGACAGTGAGATAGAAGTGAGGCAGTAAGCAGGACTGCATTACCATCAGAGCCTCAGCAAAAATGCATTTTTTAAATCAATTGCCTCGTCTGACCTTAAAGTGAAAATGACATTTTCAGTAAAAATTATTTTACTATTTGTAAGTATTTGACAAATGATAGTTGGCCATTTTGTACTAAGCTGATTGCAGGTCTGTGGGGTATAATTTTAAAGTTGATTAATTTTTCTTTGCTTTTTATATATTTTTAGGGTCATATAAAGAACAGCTCTGGGCAGCTTCATGTTGTACTGGGAAATGAGGCATGTGATATGGACTCTATGGTATCAGCCCTTATTTTTGCCTATTTTCTGTCAAAGGTGAGATCTTCAGTTATTCATTCATTTACTGAGCGCTTTATTTAAAACAATTGTACATCGACCCATATATAATAGGTCTAATGTGAGGGTCAGCAGTGCATAAAATCAAGCAGCTTTGACTAATCTTCACATCAACTATCAAAATAGGGAAAATGAGATCTCGTTTGTGCCAACTGTATGAATCCAGGGACCCAACCTTACTTGCATTAACAGTTCAGCCTGGTGGAGACAGTGTAATGCTGTGAGGAATGTTTTCTTAGCGATATTTGGGCCTGGAAATGCTGATCCATCCCAGGTTATTTTAGGATTGTAGCTGACCATCTGCATCCCTTAATGGCCACAATTTACCTTCTTCTAATGGCTAGTTCCTGCATAATAATATATGTCACAGAGCAAAAGTAATCATGAACTGCTTTCATGAACATGACAGTGAGTTCAATATTCTTCAGTGGACTTTCCAGTCATTGACCTGAATCCAATAGAGCACCAAAGGGATGTGAGATTCACAGCATCTGGTGCATCTGGACAATCTGCAGGAAGTGTTTGATGCAATTATGTTGGCATAGACCTGAATTTTAAAAGAAAGGTTTCCAACATCATGTGAAATCTGAGTCAGTAAAAATTGAGAGCAAAGGGAGGCCCTACCCAGTATTAGTATGGTGTTTGGTGAGTGTTGTTCGTTTTAGTGTATTTTTACTAGTTTAGACCTTTATTTACTTGCCATTTCCAGAATTATAGAAAATTTGTTCAGAATAATTTTGCTGTAATTCAATTATTTAAGTCCTCATTGTTTGGTTCCTAGACCTCCAACTCTGTGAAGGCAGCAGTGCCTGTGCTGAACATCCCACGAGCAGAATTTCCCTTGCGATCTGACAGTATTTTCTTGCTGAGAGAGAGCGGTTTGTCCCAGGACCACCTGCTCTTCAGGGACGAGGTGGACTTGCACAGACTGCAAAATCTGGCCATCACATTAGTGGACCACAACGTTCTACCTGAGTAAGTTTCCTTACTACAGAATTAACAGGATTATGTTGAAGACGCTTTCTTAAAAAACTTTTTAAATGTTCCCCTTAAGGACAAGACTATGTACCTTTAATTAGATAAAAATAATGTGTAAAATTTATTTACAACGTTATGTGCCCAAAATTGAGGTCAGCTGATGACCTGAATGACCAGGTTTTTCCATCAGTGGATTTTTGAACCCTGATAGCAAGGGGTCATGCAACGTCGGTTTCACACATGGATTGGCCACCACAGAGTCCAGACCCTAATCCTATTGAGAATCTTTAGGATGTCCTGGAGAAGACTTTTTACACTACTTTACACAGTAGTCATCTCTCATCATCAATACAAGATCTTAAAGAGAAATTAATGGCACTCTGGATGGAAATAAATATTGTGACATCACAAACTTAATAAAACAATGCCACAACCCATAATCAAAGCAACAGGCGGTCCAACGAGATATTATCGAATGTTTGTGTGATTTTTCTTTTCTTTTTTTCTTTTTTTTATTTTTTTTGAACAGTGTTAGTTAAGTTGTAGATGATTAGGAAATTAGATATCATGTAGATGATTAGATATAGAAAAATATACTTTCTACTTAACTTTTTTCTGATAGTTGAGGAATTAATACAAAGGAAACTTGGCGCTGTGCTGACTTGTAATTAGTAACAAGGCACAAATTAATTTCATATAAAAGCAGATCCGACAGTAATTTGTTCATGCACGTCAATCTAGTATAGTATTGTTCCTGTAGTAACAACTTTAAAAGCTACTTATTATAGTGGACGCATCAATTTAACCGGTTAAACTCGTATAATTATTTAATATGGAGAAATTTGCGATATGGTGGGTGTGGTGACAAGATTTTCAGCAATGTGTAATGAGTCAGAGGTGAATTTGTAACTTGCAAGTTGCAAGTCAGACAGGGCAAAGTCTTCAGAACAACTAAATGGGTTTGCAGTTTTATGGAAAGCTGCATTTTTAGTTTCCTTATCTTCATGAGAGGGAAACGGGATAGACAGTTGGTGGAGTCCGTGTGTATACCAGTTAACAGAAGCAATAACAGGAACTGGGGAACTATCAACAAAAAAACAAAGTATGAGTTTCTTTAATAAAAAAAAATGCAATCTACAAATTTGTGTGCTAAAAGAGGTGTCTTAAGTATGTCATTTTTGATTATTTCCATAAAAGACCATACCCCTTGGGTTTTGGCATGATGATAAGGATATTTTTAATCTTCTTTGTTCTCTGTTTATAAATATTCAGAGAAAATCTATTATTGACTATATCCGCTTTTCTTGCTTGTATTATTGTTATGAATAATCACATGAACCTGGAATAGAATATGTAAATATTTCATATGAATATATCCAATCTCTTCTTTGTGCAGGGCTGACAGGACACTAGAAAATGCTGTGGTGGAAGTAATTGATCATCATCGTTTAGACAGAACCGAGTCTTCCTCCTGTCCCGTTACTGTTGAGCCTGTGGGCTCTTGTGCCACCCTGGTTACAGAGCGCATTGTCCAGAAGGCACCTGAGCTGCTGGATCAACAGGTGGCACAGCTCCTATATGGTAAGTACAGTTACTCACAGTGGCATATTTTTTTGCCTAAAAGGCATCATTCACAAATCAGTTTTAAAAAAACGAATAACTCAGATAATCTATCTGGAGAAATGTTGTTAGTCTTTCGGCTGCTCCCTGCAAGGGGTCGCAACAGCGAGCTTTGCCCAGGTTTTACACCAGAGAAACAGCAAAAAAAGCATTTTAAAGAGAGATTGGATGCTTCACTGATGTTCGTGCAAATAGCCAGATTGATTGGTGTGTGAGGCTTAGTACAGTCATTAAACAGTATGGCTGATTTGCAGGCACTATGGCAGCAATTTTCAACATGAATGCATGTCCGCACCGCACAGTCTGCTGTTTACTTAGACTGAAATCAACTGCATGAGCTTAGAGTGCTTATCTTGGACACAGACCAGTTCCCAATAGACAAGTAACCACCCCAAACCAGATTTAATCTCATGGCTGCCCTTCAGAGATGCATTTTTGTTTTTTTGTGTTAAGGCCTAGGGGTTTGGCGGGGGGGGCGTATAGGGATTTAATTTACTGTGTTTTGTGTTGCAAATTTTTTTTTTTGTAGTATTTGTATTAACTTTATTAAATAACTTTTTCATATAACATACTTAGTGCTGTGTTTTTTTTTAGGCACAATTATCACTGACTGTGTCAATATGGCACCTGAGGCAGGAAAAGTTACACCCAAAGACAGCCAGTATGTCATCCTTCTAGAGAGCCGCTTTCCTAAGCTCCCTCCTCGGAGCATCCTCTTTCAGTCTCTACAGAATGCCAAGTTTGATGTGTCAGGTTTGTGGGCTGTCATGAAACAAGTTTTTAAATGTGAACTTCAGGAATCAATTTTTAAAAATAAAATATGCCTGTTGCAAACTTCATTATGTGACACTGCATATTATATAACGTCTGTCGAAATAGAAAACATACATGTTTGTGTTATGTGCCACAGGCCTTACCACAGAGCAAATGTTGTTAAAAGACATGAAGACTCTATCAGGAGGAGATCTAAGACTGGCTGTCAGTGTTATCTACATGACACTCGAGGTAAGTGCTTTCAGTTACTTTTACAGTACATACCACTGTAGATCTATTGCTTTTACAATGTAGTCATACTGAATGCCAAACAGGGTGTGTCGTGCATTATAGCTGTAGCGGTTCTTGCCATTTGTACCTTTGTGAGAATAGGTCCGTGAAAATGTGGAAAACAATAACATGCACCTTGCAAAGACATCTTTATTGTACTCTAAAATGAAACATTTAGTGCGATGAGATTGCATTGTAACCAATAATGCAAAAATCAGTGTAGTTTCACAAACTCGTCTCATTCAACATTCATTCATCTCATTCAACTCGAGCAATCTGGCTTGATAAAATACTAATATATTAAATAAATTCCATAATATATTAATAAATTACTTAAATATTTAAAATCTAAAAGTACAGATAAACTACCACAGTATTGCATGTTTTAATATTGACTTAATGGCTTATATTTGATCATCCCCATAGTAGCTTTCAGTAGTGTTGAAAAAAGTCCTTTGTATTTTTAGGCTTTCCTGCAACGAGAGTTTCTACAACAGGAGCTTTGTGAATTCTGTCATAAGCATAACTACAATTTGCTTGTGGCCATGACTATTTCTTTCATCGACAATAAGGAACCTTTCAGGCAGATGGCGGTTTACAGCTCCAGCTCACGCAACAGGGACGAGGTACCCCAGAGTTCACCCAGTTTATACCACACATAAGGACAGTGTCTGCTGTGTATTTCTGTTACATATATTTACAATTTAAAAATACCATTTTAGAATATAGTACTAGTGAAACATTTGGACACACCTTCCAATTCATTCAGATTGGAAGATTCATTAAACTATAAAATACCATATATGGCATTAGGTGATTAAGTAACAACGAAAATCAGTTATTATTTTAAGACATAAAGGTCTGCTGTTCTGGAATAGTCCTTGCAAGAACTGTGTTGTCAAGTGCATTAGCAAAACCCATTAAGCCCCATGATGAAACTGAGTCTTATGAAGACCATCCCAGGAAATCAAGACCAAAACCTAGCTCTGCTGCAGAATTCATTTAAAGTTAACAGCTTAAAAAATCACCAATTAACAGCATCATAGATTAAAGGCGCTATGAAAGCTTTACCAAGCGTAAGTACTGTAGCAGACACATTTTATCTGTTCAAAAACGACATTGTTTTACAATCTCTGTCTTTCTCATTCTTTCAAAAAACTATATTTTCCTGCAAGAACCAACATAAACAATTTAGAGAGGCAATTTAGCAAACATGGTGGTACTGGTGGTGAAATCTTTTAGTCTGCTAAAAGATGCAATCCCTAACCCCTACATTGCAAAAAAAATAAAGAAAGAAAAGCAACTGAAAATATTTTGAATCTACTGTCCTTTTTGCATTGCAACCATTGCAACCAAATATAGGATTATATAATTTATTTCTAGATTGCCAATAAAATAAAAGCATATCTGTTTAAAAATAGTACAGTATGTTTGGAAATATGCTAATATATTTCATTTATTATAATCTTTAGTAAGAAATGGATGAGTTTACTGGATTTAAGATGGTTTAAATTGCAATTTTTTTTTATTGCAGTTGCTTTTTTTGCATTATACTGTTGAAGCAATAATTAACATCATGCTGTAATCAAGTTGGATGCCACAGTGAAAGAGGTGTAAACCTAAATTAAGATAGATGTATGCCAAAAACAACCATGCAGTATTTCAATTAAGAAGAGCCTAATCTCACAATTTTTCATAGTAGAGAAAAAGATCCCATGCTGCTGTACAATTAGCCAAGTACTTTTTGATACATTCTTGTCCATCTCTAAGGACAGCATGTACTTAAAATGTGCCTTTCTCAATAGGTAATTAAAGCACTTGAAAAAGCCAGGAACCCCAATCTGAATCTCAGTCCCATGAGCAGTCCGTATACAGACGTGAAGGCCTACGTTCAGGGCAACACAGTGGCCTCACGCAAGAAGGTGTTTCCCATCATTTCAGACTATCTTAAAGACAGAGAGAGGAAAATGGAACAGCTGGAGGACCTGGAGCTTGACGATGAGTGCACACAAGGACAACAGGGCGACTCTCAGCAGTGCTGTGAAGACACCATGATGGAAGAGGACTCTGGTGTTCCTCCAACACCCATGAACAGTTTGGTTGAAGGCTGTCCTTTGGACAATGGTCTACCTAGAATCAATACAGATGTTCTGGTGGAAAAGGTAAGGAAGATAGTCAGTGGGGAGGACGATGATGGACCATGATGGCACACTAGATTTATCACTGAGCCTCGCAGCCTGTTAAGTCGAAAATCAGCCATTGGAGAAAACTAGTTCTTCTTGCTTAAGTACGGCTGCATATACAGCTAGCACAGGGCAGGAAAACCAAAACGGTTTCTTTTTCCCCCGAATAAGGTTAATTGGAAAAGCACATGTTGCTGGTGTCTTGTATAGGGTACTTGCATGTTTAGGTGAAGAAGCGAGATATGTTCAACATTTGGACATAATTATCATGGATAATTATTTGTATATTCTTTCCGTAATAATAATTTTTATTTATATTATTTTAGTCCAGCTGCTCATGCCATGGATGCATATTATATTCAACTAGTTGATTAAGAAATATTTCCTCAGGTCCTCTATTATTTTAATCTAAATCTAACAGAAACATAATGGCAGGAAGTAGTAATACTATTAATAGTTTCATTACTTTGGTACGGTGTTTCACATGTAAAGTGCATTTAATCTTCAGTGGTTTTATCTTAAGGCTGCCTGCACATACCTTCATTAAAAAAAACATTAATTCATGTGAATTAGGCTGTTATTCATTCAGTTCTTTATTTTTAAAGTAATCTAGTCATAGTATTATTAATAAATAACTCTAGAATTAATACACAATCCAATTGGGATTTAGATTACCTTTAGCTTAAAGAAACATTATTAAATAAATACATTACACTGTGGTTTTTATAGTTTTAAATTTGGGTTTATAGTACGATGTGCTGTTGTGGTTTTTTTTTAATGAGCTTAAAACCTGTGCTGGAATGCATTATGCTTAAACTTTTATTACGGTTCATGAATGATTACTCATATTGCTTACTTAAATGTGCTAGACATCAATACTACTGTAGATGTTCTGCCTCCAGAAGTTGTTATAAGGAGGCATTGCAAGCATTACAGATTTTAGCTACTGTATGTCCTGCTTTAGATCATCAGGTGTCAAAGAGCTAAGTGAATTTATAGCATAAAACATTAAAACGTGATCTTTTTCCACTTTTGCCTCGAGAGCCAAGTAATTTAATGCAGCTGAACTGTAGCTCAAACTGCTGTGCATGCGAACAAGCTTATTTCATGAGAATCGTCTGCAGGCAGTTTGCAAGAAGACTTTTGTACGAAATTACCAAAGAGTATTAAAGCAAGATTCAGCTTGTTCAGTGTTTATTTCTACATAGGTAATGTGTGCATAGCTTTATCATCTTAGTCATTAGTTTTTTTTATAAAATTTATTTAATTGGTAATGCAAATATTAGGTACATTATGCAAGAATAATTTGTGCGTTTTGTATTTTTTTATCACATAACAATTATTAAGTATTATTAGCATGCAAAGAAATATATTTATATAGTAAAATTAATCTAAATTAAGTCTGATATTGATTGCAAGAGAATCAGGTTTGTGATCCATCATAGGTATTGTACTGGCAGCTTTTAGATAAACGACATGACATGGGACATTGGTGAGAGTTGTGGTTTTGTAGTTGTTGTAGAAGTACAGTTATCTAAAGGATCAATGTAAATTCAATCACTGTGAATAATTTTTGGCTTTTTATAAAGGAACATGACATTTCATATGTGTTTTTACATGACGAATATGACAGATTGTATATGTACTGTATTCTGGTCTGTGGGGTTGTTATTTGACAGGAAGAATACACTTGTGACCACTTTATTAGGAACCATTCTATGTAAACTCTAGGTCCTGCTGTGTGTGGGAATTCCAGGAGATCAGCAGTTTCTGAAATATTCAAATCAGCCCACCTGGTACCAAATACCATGCCATGGCTAGTAACTGAGATCACAATTTTTTCCCCATTCTGATGTCTGATGTGAACTTCACCCCTATCTGCATGATTATTTTGGCCTTGCGCTACTGCCATGTCATAGCTGCTTTGATAACTGCATGAATGTGCAGGTGTACTGGTGTTCCTAATAAAGTGGACAGTGTGTGTATATTTTTTTAAGGATAGAATTAGTTAGCTATCAGTCTAACAGTCCAAAAGATATTTGACAATATTTAAAGCTGTATGGTTTACACATGGTGTATATGTGGTTTAAATTAAGCTGGACAATCATATCCCAGTGTGTTTTTGTCTTCTGTTAATTCTAGGGCCTTTTCTTATTTCAGCGTTCTGCTACAAATTAGTTTAATAAAAACAAGAATGTTTTGTGACTGTGAACATGATCTTCATTGCAGTGGAGCTCTGAGAGGTATGAATGGCTGAATATGAGGGCTGGCGTTGGGTCGATAGTAGAGCTGGATTAAAATAGTCTGTCAATTTTCATTGCATTAATATTTAATATTAATGAATAAGAAGGGAAGTGTCATGACGGCAAAGTCCTCAGTGGTAATTAAACACTGCAAGTGATAAGACTTTTATGAGAATATTTGTCTTCACTACAAACTTTGGCTCAAGACCACACTCCGAAGGATTGCTATATCATCATCTATTTAATAGGGGACACTATAAAGTCTAAACTGTGATGCTTATTTGAATCACTTGCATAAAAGTAAGTTTTTGGTACTTCTGTTTTTTCATCAAGTTTGACAGGTTTTAAAATGTCGAGGCAAATCAGACACCTTAAATTTTAATGAAAATATCAATAAGATGTTATCATCATTTTTTTTTTTTTTTTTAAGTTTATGCAAGCAGGATATGGTAAGCTATTTCTGAAACAAATCTTTATATGACAACTTCAGATGCACTTTCAGGTCGTAGGTCAGACAAGGCATTCATGTTAATGTGGCTGTAAGAAATTATAAGCTACAGTAGGCAGGAATAGGAAGTAAGGCAAGAATTTTGGATACAAGAAAGTTGATTTCTTGACTTAAGCTATACAATGTCTAAGTGATTTTTGTCCTTACAGATTATCTGCAGCCAAAATTCCTGGCATAATAATAATATTAATAATAATAATAGTAATAAAGTTTGCACATACTAATATTAATTAAAATCACCTTGGCATTGTTTCATCAACCTTGTGCAACTTCATAATATTTCCAGAATCCATAGCTAATTAATATTTTGCCAAGATCTTGTATTGATCTTGCAAATCCCAAAGACTTTCAATGGGGTTAAGATCAGGACTCTGTGGTGACTAGTTTATATGTGAAAATAATTTCTCATGGACCCAGAACCACTCTTTGACAAACTGAGCCCAAAGAATCTTTCCATTGTCAATCTGGAATATACCTGTGCCATCAGGGAAGAAAATTACATTGATGTGATAACCTGGTCATTCAGATCATTCAGGTGGTCAGCTTTTGTATTTTATTGCCTGACGTGACCCCTGATCATAACACTGACTCCAGAGTTCTCATCTCACCACATTGTGTACATGGAAATGCTCTTACTTTCACTATTAGACATAGCTGTGATTTCTGATTTTTATTTTTTTTTTATACATGTAATAATGCAACTTTACCAAGCATTTAAGTTATTACTGATCATGGTTATTTATATGTTTTTCCAGCCACATTTCTTTCATAAAGTAAAGGGTTTACCATTGTACCTCCAGGTTTTAAATTACACGTTGGACAGTTTTTTTTTTTTTATCCCAATAATTTTTTAAACATGCTCCCTGGCTGTTTTCTTTGCTTGATGCAGACCAATCATTTGCCTTTTCTGATAGGAAGACTGGATATGACTTGTAACATAGTTGTTAAAGAAATGAAAAACAAATGCTAAAAACATTTTAATCGCTGCAGTAATTATTCAATCAAAGGCTCTTATGTGATTGTTTATTGTTTTAGCTGGGCAGCGTAAATTTATAAATGGATTTGTTAAAAAATTATATTTATGTTTTGCAGCCAGCAAAGTGATGTCTTCTCTATGTTTACAAAGATTACTTTCTTGTCTCAGCACACTGTAAAATATGCACAATGTCTAAAAATGTCCAGATAAGAAATACTCCAAAAAGCAAACTTGTACACTGTGGTGATAGATATTAGCTGATTGTACACTCTAAATCTGGCTTTAAATCTGCTACTTGGGGTGTGAGTCAGGAACATGTCACTGCCCTTTTTGCAGTAAAAAAAAAAAAAAATGATGAAAAAAAAAATACATGGGAACAGTGGAAAAACTCCAAATAAGGCGAAGGTGACCGTTCAAGTAGTTGTGAGTCAATAGTGACAAATAGACGAAAGGGGATGGAAGTGAGTAATGTACTTATAGGGAAGAAAGATCTTATGCAAGTAAAATACTCTTTCATAACCCCACATTATATTTTATTTCAGAAAAATATATAATTAATCACCTTTGATTATTTGTACAATAAAGTCCAATCATGTCCAGTATTTAAGCATCAATAGTTTCAAATGTGTATATGTTTATATGAAGAAAACTTCAGGATACAGCTTTAGAAAACACACACACAAGGAAAAGAAAAAACAAGGCCGACTCAATTTTCACAGATTGCTATCAACTTTGTGTTTGTTTTTTTGTAAGTATTTTACCAAATAAACTCTTGTGTTTTAAACATTAGCTCATTTTTTTTTTACTCTCTTTAGAGTTTGAAGAGAACATTTTGTACATTGTGTCGCTTCTCCGCATGGTGCAACTGAGAATGTGCAGCAAGAGACGGTTTTGAGAGAAAACATTTCCCACATGTGTTACAGCTGAATTTATATTTAGTGTTCCATGAGCTTTGCTGCGTTTCGCGTTTGTGGATCCATTCGTGTCGTCTAAAAGCACTTGGATCCGCAAATGACTTCGGGCAGAGTGTGCACGTGTAGGGTTTTGCCCCGGTGTGGATGTTGTAGTGGACATCTAGGTTAAATTTCTTGGCAAAACTCTTTCCACATTGCGCACACATGAACGGCTTTTCTCCGGTGTGCAATCTGTAGTGGGAGGCAAGCGAATTTTTTGTTGAAAGATTCTTCCTACAGATATTACAAGTAAATGTGTTCCCTTTCTCAAACGATAGAGAAACCGAGGTTCTTTTGGAATAATCAAAATGTTGAGCATTTCTGGCTGGCAATTCTAAATTCAAATCTTTGCTCAGATTTAAAGTCATTCTGCAGTCCGAGTTTGTAAAGTCTGATTGATTATCTCGAAGCCCATGTGTGGAATTCTGCTCTAGGTCAGGTGTCCATATGCAGGAGACGTCAAACTCCTGCTCTTCTTCTCTTACGAGTTGAGGGCTCTCAGGTTCGCATATATCATCCAGCACCACGCAGTCGTCTTTCTCTTCGATCTCATTTCCATGGTGTGAGCCATCCTCACTGCTGCATTTAAAGCTTTGGAGAGCAGGTCGAGACGTCCTAGACTCAGTCTTGAGTTCGCCACTGGGTGAATAATGTTGACTGTATATTTTTGCATCTGGACAAACAGAAAAATAAACAACAAATGTAAACGATTCAAATAAAGAATTTTTTACTATAATGATTTAACTAAAATTTACTATATTATATCAACAAATAGGAAATCTTTTATAGTAGTTTTATTGTACGGTGGTTTGAGTCACTTACCCTCTATCCTTTGCTCTAATCTTTCTATACCAGATCTGTTCATCATTTCTGGTTTAGTGCCTACTGATGTATGATTCCATCTCTGAAAGGGAGAAAATACAAAATGATAGCAAAGACAAAGATCTGTCATAATTTGTTTTATTTTAGCATTCTTCCCAAATCAAAAGATCAAGTCTGCTTCTATGTATTAAATAAAGCATTTTTAAGGTTTGTCATTATTTAATCAAATGAAAAACCAATGCTTAGTTGTACGTTTCTTATATTCACTGAAAAAATAGTTTCAATATATATTTTGTATCTCAGATATATATTCTTACATCTCCATTCTTTATTTCTTTAAAAGCTGGTAATGTGTGACTGGTATTGTGTGTGCATATTCAAATAAAATAAGCTAAAGGACCTATCTGTTTCTTTGGTGTTTTTCACCCCCCCAAAAAAACCCACTTCCCAACAGTGTTTAACTGATGGTACTTATAGTTAGGAACCCAGTGTACGGATCAATTCAATGACGGAAATATTTGAGTGTCTAGATTTGAGCATCTGCCAAATGGCTTAATGTAAATTTTATGTAAATGTATTGTTTAATTTATATGACAGTATTTCTATATAGTAATCTGTTTTTTTTCCAAATATGAAAATGCTTACCGAGTGTGCTCTTTTGCGTGCCGCAGATTCTTTTGCTGAACAATTTCTTTTCAAAGAGTCTGGATAACAGACACAATCGATTAATAAATGACTGCCTGCCATATTAACATATGAGCAAAAGGATAGCAAATGGTAAAACGGTACACTTTTTTTTTTTTTTTTTTTTTAAAGAAAAGGATTAACATATTCCAATCGCACTTGCTGATCGCTTATGTTTTGGACACTGGAACCGACTATAGTCTGAGATTGTCATTTTCAGTTCAATTTTCTGGTAAAGCCCACATGCAGCACAGCTCAAACAAAATGTCAACTCTTTTTTTAATTTTATATATATATATATATATATATATATATAATGATTATATACTTTTTTGCATTCAATACATGCTGTGTTGGGGCCAAGGTTGATCAGATATATAGTACCTCATCAGGACTGATTACTTTCTGGTATTATTAGGTAAGTTATTATTGTTATTATGGTTTGTACCTTTAGATTATAGTTTCAGCAAACATGCCACATGTTCAATTACAATATTTTTTTTATTGACACTGTAAAAATGATTATGCTATACATGTAAATTTACAGATTTGGTTTGGATTAATACACCAAAAACCATCTTTTGGACTATGGTTCAGGAGGCCCAGGTTCAAACCCCACAACCCCCATGTTGCCACTGTTGGACCCTTAAGCAAGGCCTTTAACCTTCAACTGCTTAGAAGTATAATGAGAAATTTTAAGTCGCTCTCGATAATGGCATCTGCCAAAATGCCTAAATGTAAATATTATATATGATCATTAATTTTACTGTAATATCCATATGGTCATTTCTTTAAACACATTTTAACACTCATTTAGATTAGAATGCAAAAAATGTTTTTCTTTCTCATACCCCTAATACAGTGAATAGCATTCTGATCAATCTCAAAGGTACAGAGCGTCTGAAAATCAGCCCCCTCAGCAGCTACCAGCGTTATAAAATATTGAAGGCCAAACAACAATTTAGAGTTATTTGTGTGTGTTTATTGAAAAATTACGTGTCTTAACAGTCTGTAAAGCATAACTCTAAGTTTTGGCTAAATATGGACGGCGCTATGCCTCTGTAGGTGCTTCTTAAGGTTGCTGTTACGAGAGAAGGTAAGCTCACAAAAAGGACAATGTTTTGGCACAGCGTGTGTCTTTTCTCTGTGCGAATACAGGGTTTGTTTAGTAGGGAACACTTGGTCACAGTCCTTGCACTTTTCCAAGTCTCTTTTGTGATGACTTAAGTGTTTTAACAGACCACTTTTACTTCGAAAAGTCTTCCTGCATACATCACAAGCATGCTTAGTGCCAGTGTGCAAGGTCAGGTGTCTTGAAAAGACAACTTTATTCTGAAACATCTTGTGACAAATATGGCATTTTAACTTTTGGTCATGCCACTCCTGATGGCTTTTGAGGCATCCCACTTCTTTACCACAAATGTGACAAAACGTGATCTTCTTTCTCTGTTCTGTAAAAAGCAGGAGGAATTATTGCTCTACACAAAACTGTAGAAATCAAGCTGGTAGACTGGTAGAGGAAAAAACTGTTCACCTTCCTCAGAAGAAGGCGACCCCAGTTGTGCATTGGCAGCTAAATCTGGAATTAGAAACAAAACAGTAAATTAAATTTAATTAAAGTTATGTTCAATGATTAGGAAACAATGTAGTAATAAATATATAGGATTGTCGATCGAAACAGTAAGGACACTAACATACAGTGTAAGTGTATTCTCACAAATGGCTTTGACTAATATCTCTATGACAATTGTATTAACAAGGTTGTGTTACTGTGCTCTTTACCTCCTGTAGAGGTTCCTGCAAACGCTGTGCAGCCAGACTCTACACAAGAAAGTAAATGCCGTTAATTTGTTGTTGCAACTGCAAACATTTCATTCTAAGAAACTGAAATTACCAACAAACAAAAAAAATCTATAGAGCATGGTAATGTGAATCTGACAGTCAAACAGTCTTTAAAATGTGTTCCTTACATGTTTTATGTCTAAAACATGTGAATACTGATTCAGATAAGATCTAGTAAATACACTGCCCAGCCAAAAAAAAATTCAGGTGGTGAATTCATGTGTAAAAATTATTCTTCTGAATCCTGAAATTTGCTTCTTACATCAGAGAAAAAAAAAAACTACACAGATATGATAACCTAGTCGTTAAGTACATTCAGGCCGTCAGCTGACTTCATTTTATTGACAGTAAATTATATTTATTGACATACTGTACAGTATGCACTAAGAACTTCCCTTCTTACCCTAAAACAACCACTGCTCTAGTGTTGGGTCAATCTGAACTCGTGTACAATCCTAGGCAGTGGTTGTTTTAGGGTTTTTTGGGTTGTTAGTGGCCTTGGACTACTGATCAGAAGGACTTGGTTTCAAACACCACAACCAGCAGCATTGCTGAGCACTTGAGAAAGGCCCTTAACCCTCAACTGCTTACATGTATAATGAGATAAAATGTAAGTCACTCTGGATGAGTGTGTCTCAATCAATGTTGTGAATGTAAATGTGCCATGAAGTCATAGACTATCTATGTGAGCAAATGCTGTAATTTATACATTTTTGGACTGGCCTGTATAACACAAATCGTCCTGAAGCATGTCCCCACGAGGCCTGTGATTCTTATAACTTAGTCAATGACTAAATTATAAGAATCACAATCAAAGTCATAAAATTTCTATTAGATAAACTATGATTAATGTGTTCTTGAACATCCCAGTTCATCCTGAAACAGGTTTGTACAGACATTCTTCTACAGACCTACAGATCCGGTCACGATATAAAGACTTTTTTTAGTGCTGGGATTTGAACTCAGAATCTTCTGATCAGAAACATTACACAAGCGGAAGTTTATTATTTGGCATCTTGGAAAACACAACTGTCCATCTGTAATATGTGTAGAAACTTCAAAACATTTTGTCGGTTTTATTAAGAAATTATATACAACAACAACACAGTGTAATATACAGCCATGTGTAAAAGTAATACCCCCCTGCTTTACGTCTGTGTTTCTGTTTAAAAATATAATAAAATTTCCCTAAAACATTAACCTATTGCTTTTGGGATTAATACTGATTTATCTTATCATAAAAATCACCTGATCATAGCAGGTCTCAATATTGGGTGAATATAACTTCTGACGAACAACAACATACTGTAATTTTTCACTATACTGATTACACCATAAAATGTGATGTATATGCTTTAGTTTAAAGTCTTCTTATACACTCACCTAAAGGATTATTAGGAACACCCTTTCGCCTTCAGAACTGCCTTAATTCTACGTGGCATTGATTCAACAAGGTGCTGAAATTCAATTCAATTCAATTTTACTTATATAGCGCTTTTAACAATGGTCATTGTCTCAAAGCAGCTTCACAAAAATGAAAGCATTCTTTAGAAATGTTGGCCCATATTGATAGGATAGCATCTTGCAGTTGATGGAGATTTGTGGGATGCACATCCAGGGCATGAAGGTTCCGTTCCACCATCCCAAAGATGCTCTATTGGGTTGAGATCTGGTGACTGTGGGGGCCATTTTAGTACAGTGAACTCATTGTCATCTTCAAGAAACCAATTTGAAATGATTCGAGCCTTGTGACATGGTGCATTATCCTGCTGAAAGTAGCCATCAGAGGATGGGTACATGGTGGTCATAAAGGAATGGACATGGTCAGAAACAATGCTCAGGTAGCCCGTGGCATTTAAACGATGCCCAATTGGCACTAAGGGGCCTAAAGTGTGCCAAGAAAACATCCCCCATACCATTACACCACCACCAGCAGCGTGCACAGTGGTAACAAGGCATGATGGATCCATGTTTTCATTCTGTTTACGCCAAATTCTGACTCTACCATTTGAATGTCTCAACAGAAATCGAGACTCATCAGACCAGGCAACATTTTTCCAGTTATCAACTGTCCAATTTTCGGGAGCTTGTGCAAATTGTAGCCTCTTTTTCCTATTTGTAGTGGAGATGAGTGGTACCCGGTGGGGTCTTCTCCTGTTGTAGCCCATCCGCCTCAAGGTTGTGCGCGTTGTGGCTTTACAAATGCTTCGCTGCATACCTCGGTTGTAACGAGTGGTTATTTCAGTCAAAGTTGCCCATTCTCCTCTGACCTCTAGCATCAACAAGGCATTTTTGTGCCCACAGGACTGCCGCATACTGGATGTTTTTCCCTTTTCACACCATTCTTTGCAAACCCTAGAAATGGTTGTGCATGACAATTCCAGTAACTGAGCAGATTGTGAAATACTCAGACCGGCCCGTCTGGCACCAACAACCATGCCATGCTCGAAATTGCTTAATCACCTTTCTTTCCCATTCTGACAATAAGTTTGGAGTTCAGGAGATTGTCTTGGCCAGGACCACACCCCTAAATGCATTGAAGCATGTGATTGGTTGATTAAATAATTGCATTAATGAGAAATTGAACAGGTGTTCCCAATAATCCTTTAGGTGAGTGTACATCTTGTAGTTTTTTGTTCTTGCACTAGTAACTTCTGGTCATTTCTCACATCACCATGTGTTTAGCTCACACTGTAGGACAACCTGTCTTTTGGTTACTGTCTCTATGCAGCTGGACATCCACTCCATGTCCTGTGTAGTGCACTTGTCCAGACAGTAGGGAAGACATGCAACCAAAATACAACTATTGTCTCTGAAAACTGTAAGATATGGATGTAACCTGGTCTCCCTCTACATATTTCCCACCATCTGTGTGTGTGTGTGTGTGTGTGTGAGAGAGAGAGAGAGTTTACTGACGTGAACCCCACTGCCCGTCTGCACCCCTCACTTCACTGCCAGTCTCCTGTTTCTCCTCTTTGGTCGTGTTCCTCTGCAGCTCTCCGTTGGCCGCAGCCTGGTGCTGTTCCTGCTCTTCCATGCTCTGCAGCTTTTGCCTCAAGTCTTCGTTCTCCTTTTTGCTTCTCGCTATTTCCATGTGCAGGGATTTAAACCAGCTCTCGGCCAGCGCACAGATGTCCGACACCGCCGTCTTCATCAGCACGTCCAGCACTGCTGTCAGCTGAACGTGGAAATGGGAGTCCACCATCTTTAATAGCTTACAGACCACACACTAACTTGAATTATATTTAAAAAGCATATAATGAATCCCCTTTTTTTAGCTGATTAAAGTTCCTTGTTAGCTTTTTGCGTTGCGTTCCAAATCACACACTTCAGGACTAGAAAGTCTACTAGTGTAGGTGCCCTTGTGCCGTACTGTTCAGTGCACAAGCATGTGATATTGAGACCAAGCTTTAGAATCACTCTCAAATGACTCCATACTGATCATATAGCGCCCTACAACGGGTTCAATGCCTACTTCTTTATACCCTATGTAGTGCACTACTTAGTAAAAGACAGTTTAGTTTAGTTGCAGACGACAACTTCCGCTATGTAAATAGGTCTTCGTTTATTTTTATGAAGCGGTTACTGCCCTCTGCTGGACAGACCGAGAAGCGCCTCTGTACATATTTTTTACCATGTAATACCGCGTACAGTACATAGCTGATCCTGAGCCAGGTTATTATCCAGTTATTTAATTTCCGTACTAAAGTTTAAATACAACGTACTTTTTAACCACCCACTCTCTCACTCACTCATCATCATAGGTTCGCGGGAACCTAGAGCCTATCCCCGGGGGCTTAGGGCACGAGGCTGGATACACCCTGGACAGGGTGCCAATTCATCGCAGGGCACACACACATACGCACTCTACGGGCAATTTAAGGACACCAATTAACCTAATCTACATATCTTTGGACTGTGGGAGGAAACCCACCAAGCACGGGGAGAAAACACGAACTCCAAGCACACCAAGACGGGAATCGAACCCGGACCCTCGAGGTGCAAGGCAAGAAAAGAAGCCTCGTAAGAAAACATCTAGTGACAAATATGGCATTTTAAAATTTGGTCATGCCACTCCTGATGGCTTTTGTGGCATCCCACTTCTTTACCACAAATGTGACAAAATGTGGTCTTCTTTCTTTGTTCTGTAAAGTCAACAGGAGGAATTATTGCTTTTATTGGGTTATTTGAAATCTTTCTGTCACAATTGAAGCCTTAAAAACAGTTGTACGATCTCAACAGATCTTTAACAGTACTATGTCTTGCATAAAGCTCACATTGATTGGAACGTGGCTTTATTAGTGTTTTTTCCCCTTTTGAGTAAATTGAACTATAATAGTGTTAACAGTAGAAAGGGGTATTTCAAGATTCCTAGCTAGTTGTTTACGGGAAAGTTCACCTGCAGAGTGACCACTCTTTTTTGAAAATCAGACATTTTGTTGTAATTTTTACTTTTAGGGATGCTTAATGATGTGTATATTCAAATAAAAAAAAAAAGGAAACAAATAGTAATCAGAATAATGCTGCAAACTTTTAATGGCTATGTTTTATTACAAAACTATTTCTTCTTTTGGCATGTTTGTGTAGATTTTTATAGGCTAGGACATTTTAGATATCATTTTCTGACTCAGTTATCCAAAGTCGCTATGACTCGTGAACAATACATCCATTGATAAGTAGTGAGTAGAAAACTTAGTATAAAATAGAAAATATATATACATACATAACTACATACATCTAGGCACCTTGGTAGTCCAATGAGGGACTGTGGTGGGCAGTGGTGATTACATTGTATTGAATCCCATTTTACAACCCATAGGTTCACACACTATGGGCAAATTTTCTCTGGGAGGAAGTATGTACTGTATATATATACTGTATATATGCCTGATTTCACATGCATATGAAATGCAGTAACATCAAATTTTTTATCCGTGGGGTTCAAATGATGTTGGCTCACCCTTTGCAGCTATAACAGCTTCAACTCTTCTGGGAAGGCTTTCCGCAAAGTTTGTAAGGTCAGATACTGATGCTGGACAAGAAAAAGTTTAAACAAAAAGTGGCCGTCCCCAAACTGTTCTCACAAAGTTGGCAGCATGAAATTGTCCAAAATGTCTTGATAGGCTGACGCATTAAGAGAAACCACTGGAACTAAGGGGCTGAGCCCAACTCCTGAAAAACAACCCCACACCAGTTCCAGCTTACAAAACAAAGTCCATTAAAACTTTGGCAGTTGTTAGGTCTTTGCCTAAAGTTAAACCTGCACCATAAAAGAAATCCAAATGTTGAGATAAGACGTTATGAGCCAGATTACAGCATCTAGCGCTTTTTGAACAAGTATAGCACTTTTTCCCCTCAAGATGGGTGCGGCTATACTTGTCACTCAAATGACAGTTTACAATTTAATGACACAGAAATTACGGTAATGCACCTACAAAGCGCCCAAATCATCAATAACAGAAACAAACACGCGACACAGCATGGCCTACTCCAAAAAAGAACAGTAGACTATAAAAACTGAACCTTGAAATATTAATATACAGATCAATGTATGTTTATTCTTTCTGCAGGAATTTTAAAACCATTTTTTTCTGGCATGTAAAATACCTGTACTGAGAGTACAGTATTATGCGTTCAAATCAAAATGTTGATTAAAGATATGTTATATAAAGTTATGTACTGGATTTAATAATTTAAATTAAAATAAGCTACCTGCTTAATGTAAACAAAAACCTGCACCAATAGATATTAATTAGAAAAACTAAACTGAACCCTTATCTGATCTACTTTTTCAATTTCTCATCTTGGCTGAGGACGAATGAAGTAGAACTTAGAGTAAATAAGGTGTAAGACACTCATTCTTCCAAAATTTTATTTCTTTGTATACCTTTACAATAATAAGTTATGCAGAGAGTTCTGTCGTACAGGAAGACAGGCAGACATGTATGTGGGCTTTAACCTGAAATAATAATATCACTGATCACATTAAAATTGATCATATTTTTACAAACTGTTTTCCTGACATTGCGCAGAGCACTTGAGTCATTTCACTCCATCGTTCATGTCCTCATGGAGCTGAACACACACATGTATATGTAAAAAAAAAAAAAATATATATATATATATATAATGAATATATATATATATATATATATATATATATATATAATGAATATATATATATATATATATAAAATAAAAAATTATAATAAATGTTTTTTACATATATATGTACACACACACTTTTAAATGCAGCTTTGTGTGATAATCTGTCCTCATAGTTTGGTCGACGTCACGGGCAGCGAGGAATTCTAACTGCGCATGCGCAGAAGGGTTTTCGCTCAGTAGCAGGTAAAGGGCACTAGCTGCGCGCGTGCTCGCCGTTAGTGTCTTTGTCGCCGGTTGAAGTCGCCAAAATGTTCAAATTCCTGCCAAGAATTATCCTGCTCCTGTTGCTAGCGTTTCCTGCAACGATTCTTATCGAAGGTAAGCCTTCTAGGAAATAAGTAAATCAGTTTGTGGTGGGTTTGTACGCCTAGCTTGCTTGGGTTTCTCGGTTAGCTTTAACTCAGCAGGCCGGTGTTCAATAAATTCATCCTGCTCATGATTCAGTAAGTAAGCTTTACATTCAGTGTGCATGAACGTATTAGGTAGTGCGAGTCCGTGATGTTTTTCTACAACTTTTTTTATTATCTTAAGCTAAGTAGAGCTAACTATATACAGTACATTCAGCTCGAGCGCGTCTTGACTGACGTGTCCTTAACGGCTAATGTTGCTAGGCTAGTGCTAGCTTCAAATGCTGCGTTACTGTTAGTGTTGTGCTGCAGACTGGTAATATTAAAAAGCACTTATGAGGAAGTATTCATGCTGGTGTTGAAATTATTACAACATGGTGGTAGTAGGTGTAGTGATTTTCTTTAGTAGTAAATAGGCAGTCAAGTTGCTAGTTTAGCAGCCTGGTAAAGTAACGCAGAGTAAAAAGCGAGCAGTGATTGGCCGCTTATGATTAACCAGTTAAAATTAAGTTAAGTATGGGATTGAATCCTGTCTCATGGTTCATTCACATGTCTGTGTACCATTTGTGTTTGTAAGGCGACTGACAGCAAGCCATCTGGATGAGAGAAAGCCTGAGACAACTAGTTCATGATCACCTGAATTTATTGTTTCAGCTTGGAAATGTGTCAAACAAACAGTCTTCTGAACTACAGATTAGATTAGGTCTAAGATTAAGTACTCATGATTAGAGAGACCACAGATAAAGCTTTCTATTGATTTGTATCAGATTTTGTTTGCTTAAAAACAAACTACATACAGGTGCCATGTAGAAACTTTGTATTCCAGCTCTTAAAATGTCTCCATATTGATTCATCTATCATTTCACATCCTTACATAGCCCTTTCCACATACTGCATATGTCTGCCCTCGCTGTTTCACAAGTGGCACACCAAACATGCCAATATTAAAATATTTTACAAAAATATATATTTTTTTGTCTTTTAGTTTTCTGATATTGCAACAGAAAAACTCTGCATTGGGCCTGAGACATGTAAAAAATGAACCTTAAAATTTCTTGAAGACTATTTTCCCATAGTGAATTTTAACCCCTCCACCCAAACAAACCAATCTGACAACAAATAAACCATTGATGCCATGACAAGGTGTTTTGTATTCTTTATCCCTTTCAGGTACGTTTCAGGTAGCTGCACAGGATGTTACAGAAGAAGAAGAGGCAGCTGATGAAGATACTACTGATGATGTGATTGCTGAAGATGAGGATGATGAAGCAGAGGTGGAAGATGATGAAAACACAGAACTGGTAAGAAAATAGGGTAATATTCTAATTGTAAGCTTTTAAAAAGGAAAAAAAAAAATTACATACATTGCATAAATTCCATTGTTGTAATTGATCTGTGACAGACTGAAGAAAAAGAGGAGGAGGAAGAAGAGGAAGCTCTAGCAGGAGAGATGAAGCCTTCCCCTAATGCTGATACAACCATCCTGTTTGTCAAAGGAGAAGGTAGCTGCGTTTGCTACTTATTAGTGTTGACGTTGTAGTTTCTCGTTTGATTCAAAGTTTGTGATTTATCATTTCTAATGCTACTTAACAATTCTGTTTGTAATGATTATACATCTATGCATGATATAATTGGATTTGTATGCTGAGAAATGCAACCAGTTGGTTAATTTGTTTTTATGTTTACTCCTTGATTTATTCCCAGACTTTCCAGCCAACAACATTGTGAAGTTCTTGCTGGGCTTCACCAATAAAGGCAGTGAAAACTTTGTGGTTGAGTCTCTGGACGCTTCCTTCCGCTACCCTCAGGACTTTCAGTTTTACATCCAAAACTTCACTGCTCTCCAGCTGGGCACAGAGGTGCCTCCGCAGCGCCAGGCCACGTTTGAGTACTCCTTCATCCCTGCTGAGCCCATGGGCGGGCGCCCTTTTGGCCTGGTCATTAACCTCAACTACAAAGACAGCAATGTAAGTGTGACACTACAGAGCAGATGTAGATGGATTATTACAAATAAGCATCTATGGTGGTCATAAAATGGGGCAGTCTTTCTTTGGGGTGCAGTAATGTTTGTGACGAGGGGAAAAGTTTAGTTCAATGTTTTTCCTTCTCTGTCACCCCCACTTCAATTAAGAAAAGGCTGTTAAATAGCGTATTACTTAAATCAGATGTGCTGGGAGCCGAGAAAAAAACTAAAATGTCCAATGCAGGTAATCCACCCAGGCTGGAGCTGAGAGCCACTGGTTTAGTTCATGATTTTTTTAATAAAACCTACAATCTAGGCTTGTTTTCATACGTAACTTGGGATATATCTTCTGAAACCTATGTTATAAACCATGAGCTAATCAATGCCTATGATAAAGCTTTGTGTACTAAAATTAAATTCAATCTTTAAATAAAACATTTCAATAATTGTTTTATAAATTAAAAAAATAAATTTTGTTTTCAAAAATCATGAGCTTTTTTTGTTTGTTTTTATAACAGGGCAACGTGTTCCAGGATGCAGTGTTTAACCAGACAGTCACGATCACTGAAAGAGAGGATGGTCTGGATGGAGAGACGTGAGTGAATTTAGCAAAATCTACATTTATTTCTGCTTTTAGCTTATCTGGCTATTATGTTTCTCATACTGTTTGTAAGCATGTTTTAATGACTGCTAGGTTTTTCCTCCTCCCACAGGATCTTCATGTATGTGTTCCTCTCTGGGCTTGGCCTTCTGGTGGTTGTTGGCCTGCATCAGCTGCTGGAATCTAGAAAGGTAAAATTTCAGTAATGAAATGTATGAACTGTAGGATTTGATCCTTCTGAGCTTACCAGGTCAATTCAAGAAGATAATCAATATTTTATCAAATGTTGTAAATGCTACATAAGTTTAAATAATAGTTGTCATTGACATGAGGCGCTAAATGTGTAGTAAGAATAAGCAGCATGCAGGTATGGTGTTTGGGGGAAATGGTAAGATTTGTGAATCCCATTAAAAATGACCTGCTTGACTCCAATGAGGAAGTAGAGCGTTATCAATTTAAGCTATTAAAAGAAACTAATTTTTTCTCTGTATTTCCAGCATTAGCTATATCCTTAAGTGCTGTACGTGAGGACTCTTTGTATTTTCTAAACAGACGTACAGTAATTTCATGGCTGGAGCCATGTATTACATAAATGGTGTTTGCTTATCAGATCGCCCTGGACGCATGTTAATCCCACAGGACCTTACTGAACAGATTAGGTTTTATAGCAATTGAAATGAATATAACTTTCATGAATTCATCACTGAGGGGGTCAGAAGAGCACTCTTATCACTTGTATTTCTTTGCAGAGGAGGAGACCAGTGGCCAAGGTGGAGATGGGAACATCAAACCATAATGACGTAGATATGAGCTGGATTCCACAGGAGACACTTAATCAGATCAGTAAGTCTTGTCGTTTTCAAAAATTAGCCTTTTTTCACACATTTTGATCTTAATAACTTCTGACATGAACAATGGCTTTGCTGTATTTTCCCCTCTTTTTTTTCTTGCATAAACTTGGCTGGTGGTGCTCTTTCCTAATCTCTGGATCACTCATTCTATCTCTTTATTTCCTCTTGCATCCCCAGTGCAGAGTCGGCGAGGTGAGATTTTCTATTATTTTTCCTAAACACGGTCTCTCTTGCTTTTTTATTCTGTTGCAGGTTTTTTTTCATTTGTCTCATACTTTAAGATTAATTAAAATGCTACAAAACTGAAGAAGGAATGTTAGGTGATGGTGTATGCATCTTTTTTTCAGAATTTTTCTTTTTTTTCCAAAATGGTGATGTTGCATTTAGAGATCACTGAAATTTTATTTCAACCTTTTTGCAATAAAATGACAAACACACTTGGACCCCTGATGAAGAGTAATATTGTAAAAATAACGTAGGTAGTGTAGCCACAGAAATTGTTCAGTGTTTCACTAGTTATGGTGTCGGGTGTTCAAAGCGGATGACTACAGAGTCAAGTTGATTTTGAAATAATAACCTCGTTTTTTTTACCCTCTCCAGATAAAGCCTCCCCTAGAAGATCACCCCGCAAGAGGACGCAGAAGAGGTCTGCTGATTCAGATGAGTGAAGAGGCAGTGTAGCCCTGTGGCTCTTGGCTGTATGGTGCATGCTACTGAGCACAGTTTGACCATCATGCAAGCAGCCTACAGACTGGTCAATACATACACATCTTTATCAATACGGTCACATTTTTTAAAAAAAAATATATACAACAAATAGAAAAAAAATGTCTGACAACAATGAAAAGCTACTCCAGCCACTGTACTAGGCGCCCCCCCCCCCCTTTTTTTTTTTATTTGTCATATGGACTCATGTCAGCTTTTTAATCTGTTTATAAGAGGCGTATTCATGTGAGGGGTCCCCCCCCTTGCTTTTTTTTCCCCCTAGAAAGCCATGGCTCTGTTGTATTTGTTTCCTGGCACTGATTTTCTTCATGCACACGTGTATGCTTAGCTGGGTCTAATTTGGTGACTTGTTGCTGGCCAATACAAGTGTGCTTCTGTCATGTTTTAAAGTGCACTATGGTTTTTGTTTTGGGCCATTTTAATCTGCCACTTTGGTTTAGGAGGATTACTGACTGTATGAAATCCAGTTCCCCACTCATTAACTCTGATTGTGCCTATTTTTTGCCTCTGTTGTCTTTTCACTTCTCAATCTCCCCAGATACGGTTTTCAAGTGTGTTTTCAGGATTTTAAACCTACTCATTTTCAAGAGCACTGATTAGTACATACTTGGGGACTGGGAGTCTGCAGATTAATATATTTCTTGGTGGGTCTTTTTTTTTTTTTTTTTTTTTTTTTTGACTATTATTAATTATAAAAGTGTCTTGTGGCATGAATCTGGATGCCCATAATTAATGCTGTGTGCTTTAAAAGCATAGTACACTACTGTATGCAAATGGGCCCCTGTAGTTCCTGTGTGCTTTGCCAACCCATGGTATCAGTGCTTTAGACATGTACATGCTTTTTAATAGGTGTGTGATTAATTGACCGATAACTTTCTATTTGATGTTTTTAAGGTTGACTGATACCTTTTGAGAATAATTTACATGTAGAAATGTCAGAGTGAACCAACTGATGCTTAAGCTGAAAAAGGGGCAGGTCACAGGGTATCTCTACCTACACTTGGCTTCCTCATCAGGACTTTTAGCTCTGCTTTGCATTACAAAGACTCAAAAAAATTTTTTCCATTTGTTCAACAACTGGGCAATTAAATCTGTCCACACAAGTATTAAAAAAAGAAATTTTTGAAGAGATTGTGGGTTCACAGGGAAAAGTACAAAATAAAGATGGACATGAATGTGCATTTATTTTTTTTTTTTTTACACATTACCAAAAATGATCTAAAGTTACATTTAAGTAAAATATAAAATTTTTGTTTTGTATTCTAATATGTCGAAGAGGAAAGTACTCCCTTATTTTTCTCATTTATTAGTTCTTAATGCTCCTGAAAGGTCCTAACGCCACAGCGTGTTTACTTGCTAACTTTCCAGCTGGCTAGCTAAGGAATAAGATGATCATTCATAAAACCTTTTAAACATCTTAACATTCAGCATTAGCTGTTTTGGTTTTTGTCTAAGTTGGTTAAAAATTACATTAATTTCCTCTGCATTTGAAAGTAGTTTTGGTATTTATGAACTGTTCAACAAATTTAGTCTCTAAAGGTTTTGTTGACTAGAATCTGATACCGTTTCCTTAATGACTCAATGCAGGAGCTAGAGGAATGTTTTACAAGATATTAAAATACTACAAATTCTTTAGACAAAGTATGAACCAACTACAAAGTGTCCATTTATAAGAGTTTAAATCACCTTCATGGCTACAATTTAGGTGATCTAAAACATAAACTGTGTAATCAGTATAAAGTCTGACAGCTGTTTAGATATACAACTGAAAATCACATCATTCAGGTATTAATATAGTCACTTACCATTTACTGACAAGCTACCATGAGATGTTTGGTAGATCAGTTACATGTTAAAATATTCATTAGATCTTTTTTTTTTTTGTTGATTTGCACATAACTAAACTCCAGACTAAGGCATAGTCCTGTATCCCAGCTTCAGCTCCTTTGCTTCATGGATGCAGCTTAGCATATTAGCAATTACACAAAGTAATTTTGTGCAAAGTTCTTTTGTAGTTTTTGTCAAAAGTGTATTTTCATTCTACTAAAAATAGATCAGCATTCTAACATTTAATTATTAAAGTGATTCCATCTTCACTTGAAGATAGCCAGGGGAATTTCATTGCACCTGGGTGTCAGTTAACAGATAAGTCTTGATTTTTTTCTTGTATTGAAGCTGTGTAGGCTGCGGTTGAACATATTTTTGGCTAATGTGTAGAGGGAGAACAAAATTCTGCTAAAAACAGTTCCCTCGTGTTATGTACGTTATGTGTTGTGTACTGTATTACCAGGTTATCAGCATTTCAGTTGTTTTACTGGGTGTGATTAATTTATCTATAGTAACCTCTTTATCTTGGTCAAGGTCCCAGTGGATCTGGACCGTATCCCAGGAACAGTGTGCATGAGGTAGGAATACACTCTAAATGAGAGGCCAGTTTAGGACACTGTGAAAACACATTGACACACTCATTATGATTTTGGATTTACCCAGCATGTTTTTGGATGTAGCAGAAAAACCAAAAAACCTAAAGGAAAGTTGTAGAGGAAACACAGCAAGACAGAGAGATTCTGGAGCTGTGATATAGTAATGGACACACATGTCTCTCTGTTTTGAATGACCTCAATGTCAAATATTTTTTAAAAGTATGCTGTTCATGTAATACATTAGAAAAAAAAACATTCCTAGAGGGAGGCACACCAGGTTACCTTATCACCTCACAGATCCACACAAATGTCTATGTGGAATTTCGCCTGTTCGTCTACAGCTTCTACTGACCTCCAAAAATGGATAATTTGTTTATCACCATGATAGAAGTGTTTGTGAAAAAGTGTGCTTGGTATGTGATGACCTACCTCACACTTAGCTCTGGATTCAGAAAAACATTGACAAAAATAGTGTCTGTGGGAAATAAATGTAGAAATAAAATAATAATAAATTAAAGCTATAAATATAATTTGTGGCAGCACAGAGGTCTCACATCTCCAGGGGAGAGAGTTCGATTTCTATGGATGGAGTTTGCATTTGTTCTCCCTGTGCTTGATGGGTTTCCTCTGGGTAGTCCAGTTTCCCCCCCACAGCCTCACTCTCCAAAAGATCTGCACATTAGATTAATTGGCGTTCCAAAATTGCCCATAGTGTGTGAATGAATGTGTGTGTGCCCTACGATAGATTGGCACCCTGTCCAGGGTATAACCCGCCTCTTGCCTTAAGTCCCATGGGATAGGCTCCAGGCCCCCCGCGACCCTGAATACAGGATAAAGCGGTATAGAAGATTAATGAGAGTGAGTGTGCTTGGTATGTGATCACCTGACACTCCTACTTCACACTCAGCTCTGGATCCAGAACAACCCTGACAAAGATTAAGTGTCTGTGGGAAATAAATGAAGGTCTAAAATAATAATAACTGAAAGCTTTAAATATAATTTGTGGCAGCACAGAGGTCTCACATCTCCAGGGGAGAGAGTTCGATTTCTATGGATGGAGTTTGCATGTTCTCCCTGTGCTTTGTGGGTTTCCTCCGGGGACTCCGGTTTCTTCCCACAATCTAAAGATGTACATATTAGACTAATTGGCGTTCTCAACTTGCCCATAGTGTGTGCACTCGACGATGGATTGGCACAGAATCCAGGGTGTACCCTGTCTTGTGCCTGGGGTTGGCTCCAGGCCCTGTAACCCTGTACAGGATAAGTGGTATAGAAGATATATGAAAAAATATATATAATAATTATTATTTTAAATTAAAGATGTTTTTCTCTACAGTAGCAGTGCAGTGAGACCCCCCATGATGTGTGTGTGAGAGCAGAAGGGCTGGGCCTCTGAGGCTCTGAGCTCACCTGTGTTTGAGATGTTAGAAGGTGTTCTGTCTCTTTAAGGCGCCTGTCTGCTGCTTTGTGTGAGAGGAAAAGCACGCCATCGCCACGGAACATGCCTTAATTATCCAGGAGGAGAAGCTAAAGTAAACAAGGGGATAGGTAACGGTTTGTAACTTTGCGCACCCCTGTACAAGCTTTACTGCGACACGGTAAGTCTGAGAAACACTCATGTGTTGTGTTGTTTTGTTTGTAGTAACGTCATACTGTTTAAACCGCAGCGGAGAAGGGGATTGTTTTTTTCCCCCCTTCTTCTTTTCCCTTTCGTTTGTTTTATGGGCTACAAATGAGTGTAGGCACTTAGTGTTTAGTGTCGGGTTTACATGAAGCCATACAAAAGGAAAAAACAAACAAAGCGAAACGTTGTTGCGGTCAACAAACAGAATCTGATACAAAGTAACTTCTTTCGCCTTTGAAGCAGTCGGGGTGCTCCGCAAGCACGAGGAATGAATTAGAGGAAATTGGATTAAGCTTTATTTTTGTTTTGGAGGTCCAGGCAAAAGCATACACAGATATTTAAACTTTTAAACTGAAGCATGTCTTACTTTTTTAAGTTTTATTATTATTATTTGACACAATAAACGTTATGGCTGTGAGGAAAAAACTTCCTTGACCAAACTTGGGGTAAATTCCAAATGGATGCTCATTCCCTTTGTAAGTGCACTATGTAGGAATGACTTGCACGCGCAGTGAAGTGTACTTGATTAGCAATAGGAAGACATTTGGGTTTTGTTCCTCTGCTCCTTAAGTACCTGGCCTCATAGCTTTGATGTTGCCGCCCATTTTAGCACAACAATGGCGCGCGAGGAAAGTGTGGAAATGAAGCAGGGGTGTGTGTGTGTGTGTGTGTGTGTGTGTGTTTGTTTACCTTCATGTTCACCTCCATGTTTGTGCATGGTTCCCTGATGATTTTGTTGTCACTTCAGATATACAGTACTTGCATTTGCACTTCTTGTGGTTCCTGTGATCCTACAGGTGGGGTGAGATTTGCTGGCGGCGGGATGCAGTCGACCTGGACACACACAGTGCTGTTCGCGGCTCTTCTTGTGTTTTTGTCTGGGCTTTCCTTTTCTACTGCATGCAATAAAGCATTGTGCGCAAGTGACGTCAGCAAATGTCTAATACAGGTAAGGAGGATTTTTTTTTACTGGAGATTTTGGAGTGTGTCTGTTGAGATTTATGAGATGGTAGAGTTTCAGAGGATTCAAAATGTAGTCAGTGGGGTTAAAGTCATGGCTTCGTGCAGGCCACTCAGTTTATGTTAAGGCATAGAAAGACATCCTGTACAATTTATTTTGCTTCCAACTTTGCTGCAACAGCTTGTGAAAAAAACACTGAGGGTTATATACTAATTTTGGCCCTGTAGTGTATGTAAGTGTATGCAAGCACTTTGGATTGTTTCAAGCCCTGGGCTTGAACCATATAGGCTACCAAGAATCTACAGATACCCCACCCAGAAAAAGCTATAATGAAGCTAAAATAAATCACTAAAAATCTAAACAGTGAGAGAGATGTATACAGTGGGAAACTTTAGACACAAGACAAGGATAAAAATGAGCAAATATTTGTGTGCACCTGCCGACATTAGAGAGCAAGAAAGTGTGTGCGTGCGAACAAGAGAGAGAAAGAGAGGAAAATAAAACAACCTAACGGCACAAAAAAGGCAAGAATTTCAACTGCATCCATTTTAACCAAGTAACTATGCAAAAGAGAGTCAGGCACTGTTTAAATTATGAATAATATGTCTTAAAGAATATACACAATGCTGTACAACTTAATTTGGAGCAACTGAGTCCAATATTAAGAACATACTTACAGTAAACATTAAAAACATCATAAACTTTTAGTAAGAGTCAGATTATAAACTAAGATGGTTACGATTATTTCAAGAAAGTATACAGTGCTTTCCATAAATTCATAAATGGCTATTTTAATACAGTAAATGCATTTTGATCCTGGTATTTTTGCACCGGTGCCTTTTGTTTCTTCTTCTGTTTTTGTGCACATTTTATGATCTTCCCTTTCACTGCATCGCATACAATGCTCTTGTATTATTTATATTAATTTACCCTCTTACAGATTAGATTTTTACTTGCATGCATATCTTACAGCTGTAAACTTAATTTTCTTATGTGGGAATAATACAAGTTATAACATAAATCCCATTGTATGCACATTAACATGCAGTTTGTTTGTGGTTTTAGGGCTGTGGTTGTTCAGAGTGCACAGTCAAAGGTGAAACTAACAGCAGGGAAACAGAACCTTCGATATATGATGCTGTGCAAAAACACTTGAGCCAACCGTTATTCTTTTATATTAAGTTAAATGATGTAGAAGGAACAAATGTTTTTACAGTTTAAAAGCCAGTTTTATATGTAACAACATTAGCTGCAACTCTATTTCCCCTTTCGTCTGTTCCAACCACTCGGCATTCAGCATCAGCAGTATATGAATAACCAGCCTTATCATCTATCATCTGCATCTGCTTCTTACCGGTTTATGCCTTAAGTTAGATGTTTTTTATGCTTGAATGATTTCTAGGTTACTGTGTGGCTTTAACAGACAAAAACATTCCTTTGGAACTGGTCAGGTACAGAGACTGGACTGAAAAAAAGACACAAAAAGTCCTTCAGGAAGCATGGAGAACTATTCAAGACTATATTAAATTGCCAGAAACTCTGTCTCTAAGCAAACTTTAAAGATGTGAGGGGTGGATAAAGACTTTTTGCACAGTACTGTATATGCTATATATCTAAAACAACAAATCAGCTACTTGCTCTCAGCTCCTTGCTCTCAGCTCAGATCTTCAAGAGGTTAATCATCTTTTTTTTTACTTTCTTTCTTTAAGGTGTGGAGTCTATTAGTTTGAAAAAAATGTTTTAATTGTGAAATACCTGTACTGTCTCAAAGTCTGAAAATTACAAAATTATGAGGCAGGTTTTGCACTGCCTGTGGTGGGGATTAGGCTGCTTTTTGCACATCTGGAATGTGACCTTTGCTCTCAGCCTCTCCTGCTGTTTTGGTGATCTGGGGTTACTCCAGAAAACCACAGCATATGCTGTTCTTGATGGAGTTTCACCATAAAAATAACTACAGTTGTATTCAGGGATATGTATTTAATTTAAAAAAGAAATTATAACTACACTTGCGCACAGGATTATAATTTTTTTTTACTTCCATGTTTTAATAAATATCAGCTAACACATTTGTTTTTTTCAAAACCTTTTAAGCTGTAAAGGTATTAAAAGAAGTATGACATTTATTAAATTCTTTTGAAAAGCAGGTTTATATAAAATCCCTGCAAAATTAGACTCGCGGAGAATGTGGAGAATGCTGTTTAATTCGTTGACTTGACTAATGGTTGTTGGTGCATGTATAAAAGAAAATAAAGTTATTCATGTTTGTCAAATATTCAACATTCTCTCTGTTCATAATTGCTGCATAAATATTTTTGAAATGATGCTTTAGTGTTTTAGCAATTTTTTTCCATCTATTTTGCAGAACTCTTTTCTTTTAATAGATGGATCTTCTAAAGTTTTTGCTAGAAATTACATTTCTGTTTTTCAGGAGCTGTGCCAATGCAGGCCGTCAGATGGGAACTGTTCATGCTGTAAGGAGTGTATGCTGTGTCTGGGCACGCTGTGGGAGGAGTGCTGCGACTGCGTGGGTGAGTGTAAGCTTTTCACTGGTAGTTCATGTGAATGTAAAATTGAAACTGACACCAAAATGTAAGATTTGGACTTTTTGCCTGCTTTCTAATGCATGATGTTCAGTGCCATTCCTTTAGATGTTAAAGGAGAGTTTTAACCTGATATTTCCTAAATGCTGTTCATACTTTTCTGTTTTCCTGTTTAAGGATCTGTTTTGATAACAGCTGTGCTTTAATCTATCGACTCATTCTCTCAGGCATGTGCAACCCGAGGAACTACAGTGACACACCGGCCACCTCTAAGAGCACAGTGGAGGATCTCTACAGACCCATTCCCTCTCTGTTCAGAGCACTCACTGAGGGTGAAGCCCCCATCAACATGATGGTGGTCTCCTTTCCTGTAGCAGAGGAACTCTCATACCATGAGAACCTGGTCTCTTTCTTGGAGACCATGGAGGATCAGCATCAGAACGTCTCGTTGCCTGGCAACAGCATTCATTCTACTTATGATAACACTCAAGGTAAGGCATGGTCCTGTCATTAAATCTGATGTTTCCTAGTAACACACATACACACACACTCAGATTTTAGTATTTACACTGTATGAATTTCTTCCATATTGACAAAATCCACTAAGGATATTTTTCTCCAGAGCAAAAAGTTTGAGTTAAAATCTGTCCCCTTCCTCATGTGTTTGTCTAGTTTATAATGCACAACTATATCTAGATCTGTATAAAGGTTATGTAAGTCAAGGGAATTTGCAGTTTACCTCACAGATAGTGGATGCCTCTAAAATAATTAAAAAATCATCTGTCTAAAATTTTACGTATGAATTTAATAACAAGAATAAATTTTAAATTTAGAATTAATGACTTGCCAGTTTTTTAATAAAAACAAATTGTCCATCATAATACACATGGAATTACCATATATGCTCCAATTGCTGAAAAGTGAACTTCCAACTGAATACTTAATCAGGCAACCAGCGCAGAGACTAGCAAAGGTGTTGATGTTCAAAAGGAAATTACAGCTTATGTCAAGGGTTCAAAAAAATAATTTTCCCTTTAAACCAGAGGCCCAAGAATAGGATTTCCAGTTGGTTTAGGAGTGTCCATGTTCAGCAATGCAATTAATAGGTGTAAAACACCATAGTAGTTTTTAAAGGCTTATGTGAAGTAGACACTGGGTGCTTCAAGGATTCGCTTATTTATTATCACAGTTGTATTCAGGATTTTTAAATGCTTTTAGTATGACCTCATTTCATGCACTTTTTCTTTCCCCTAAACCTGAATGCATCAACAGTTCATAAAATGTGGAATGAAAACATGAGTTGCTAACCATCTAAAAATTCCATATTCTAATAATCTCTTACTCTTTATCTTTTCTAGAAAACATGTGCACAGTGGTCTATTTTGATGACTGTGTTTCAATTCGCCAATGTAAGCAGTACTGCGAGTCGATGGGGGGCTCGAAGTACCGCTGGTTTCACAACGCGTGCTGCGAGTGCATCGGGCCTGAGTGTATCGACTACGGCAGCAGAGCAGTGAAGTGCATGAACTGTCTTTTCTAAGCCACTAGACTTGGAGTGTTGCAGATGCTCACACAACAGCCACAAGAGGGCACAATAACAGGACCATAGGCACAGGAGTCAATGACCTGGGGTTGGGAAACGGAAGCGACAATCATGTAAATTACAAGACCTTGTGATTTTGCTCTTTGTATTATCCTTTTATACTTTGTTTAATAGTTTTCTAGGAAAAGAAAGTCTTTGTATTTTTCTATAAAACATTGCATAGGCAATCATTCTTCAAATAGTATTCCTACTTCTCTGAATAATGCGTTTTATAGCATGTTTACTGTTACCAACCTTTTATTTCTGTTTACTATTTAAACCTAGTTCTCACATGTTTGTTGTATATCAAGGTACCATATGGGAGGAAACAGAAAAGTCCCTGTAATGCTGCAGTCATAGAATAGCACATAGCATTTTTAAATAGTTTTTTAGGAAACGTCAAATGAGATATCCTTAGTTATAATTCCTCTCCACCTTGTACGAAGATAACTTCTGCTTTTACCACACAGGCATGTAGAGGATGCAAACTGAAGACCTGTCCATAGACATGCTCCCTGCTTAAGCCCTGTAAATATTAGCTTGGAGTTTATATCTGTATTCATTGTAGTCGTTGTATCCTAGTGAGGGTAGGTTTTGGTACGGTTACTTAAAGGTACTTTTGCATTTTGACCGAGGCTGCTCCCCCCAAAAAGAACTGCATGTTTAAATTTTGTGTTGCAGTGCCTGCAACATTGAATAAACATTGCTGGTTATGCTTCTGAGGTAATTTAAAGTTCATAAGAAGTTTAATGACTGGATTAATTAAAGCAGAATTCAGTTTGAAATATGTCCAAGACCAATTGTTTGTTTCCTATTGAAGTCTGTTTTATTAACAAATTATCACATAATCATAATTCCATTTGCTAATACCTAAGATGCATTTTTCCTTCTTTTTTCTTTTTTTTTATGGAATTTGCTTTAAAAAAAAAGACATGGTTAAACCTCGACACAATATTAAAGTTACTATTTTAATCAATTAGTTTTCAGTGGATTTTGATCATGCATCCGAGTCCTGGTGCCATGCCAATGTTTCATTCTTCCATGTATGGATGCATTCAGTATGCAGGTGCACTAATCAGTCAGCCCAACACCTCTTGAGAAGAGGAGAGGAGGGGAGATGAGCACTCTCACATCAGCTTTGTATGATGGATTCTGGGTCAGATAGCAGATGGTTGGGCCTGTGTCGAGGCTCCTCCCTCTGAAACACTTTTTTTTAATCCGTACAAAGGAGTCTTTCTCTCATGGGCATAAATTGAGACACAAGCAGTGCAGTCACATGACCACTTAGTCTTGGCACTGGAAGTAGGAGCTTCACATAGCATCATCCTAAAGCTCAGTTTTCCAGCCAGCTTAGAAAGGCTTATGAGTCAGAATGATCACTTTACCTGCGAGTCACCATGAGGTTAGCAGAAGCTAACTTGTTTTTTACTAGTGTAAGGTTAATGTTTGGACAATGAAGAACATCTATTGATTTTGAAAATTGTTGATTATAATCCAAACTAATTATCAAACAGTCTTACAGAAGACAGTGATGGTTTAAACAGTATTAATAACAGCAAGAATAAGTCAATCCAGTCCACATTTGTTAGAAAGGTGAACGAATATCATATAAATATAAATATATAAATATAATATAAATTGGTACAGTACACTTTCAGTGCTTGATAAGGAAATTTATGTAACCAGCAAGTAGGTTCAAAGTCTACACTGCATGCTAACATTTAGAGTAAAATGGTTTAACAGAAGGGTTTTTCAGGACAAAGTGAATAAAATATATTAGCTTTGATATATACATGAATACAAATTCTTTCACATACTGTAACTGAAAATAGTACTTGTATATAAAACTAATAATTCTACAGTCCCACACCTTGCACCTCCAGGTCCTGGGGGTCAATTCCTGTGTCAGGTCTAAAACATGCAGATTAGGCTAATTGCGTTTCCAAATGTTGACTGGAAGTCCTACCATGGTGATGCAATAGTCACAGAGGTGCATGGATGGATGGATGGATGGATGGTAGAGTCCACACAGGCATTTAATTTCCTTGGAATAAAAAGGTTTTATTTACATCCTAAGCAGTTTACTTCATAGAGCAAAACTGTGCTATGCCTTTTTGTTTTCCAAATCAAGTGTCACAAAAATGCATGTAACTTGCATAAAAACACTTTACATTATATTAAAAAATTTGTAATGAATAAGAATGTAAATAACTAAATTTTGACCAAATAAAAACCTTAATCCCTTATAATTCCAAAGGGATGACTTTTTTTTAATGGTATACTAGACGTTAAAACAGTAATTATGTTGATCAAATTGCAGCATTAATGATCTTTGCACCAAACTAGTGTCCTACTCTAGTTCACAATAAGATGAGCAAGTGAAATTTGGGTTCAACTGACCAAACTTTGTGTAGTTTTAAATAACTATTCTGAATGCTAGAAACAAGATAAAAACAAAGAACCCAGACTAAAAGAACTGCATCTGAACTTTTATTCTGGACAGGTTAGGAGAACATATAACAATTCTATTCATGATCACTGATCAAAATGGAAAAAAACAACAACTGGAAGATATGTACAGTACATGAGATGCATGGATCATAGTGAAGCACTTTTTATTTTCATGTTAAAATACCCCAGAGTGATGTGCAACAACCACACTGATTCAATATTGAATTTCTACATACTCTGCAAAAAAAAAAAAAAAAAAAAAAAAAAAAAAATATGGACCTCTTATGATTTTGGTTTAAAAATACAATAGTTCATTTTCCAATAGGACATGGATCCCCGCTTTGTCCCAGGGAAAGCCCATGTCCGCAGGCACAACAATGTGCTGCACTAAACTTTAAAACAATATCGGCTCAAGCCCTTGAAGGAAAAAAAAAAAAAAAAAAGAAAAGAAACGTGTCCGTCGTCAAACCACAGCTCCCAGACTAGGGCATGTGGAAAGGCTGAGGCGGTTACACTCTCCATGTTGAATATATCTGCAGCATATGAGTCAATCACCCGGTACAGTATCAAAATGGAACACAAGATAAAATTAGGGAAACACTCGGTGCTACAGACTTTCCTGTTAATGTGGTTGTATGAAGCTGACAGTTCCTGCTTTGTTGTAGAGGGAAAAAACATAATGACGGTCCATCAACAAGAGAAGATGAGGACGAGTGAAAGAATAGTAGTCATCCACTCCCTGGTTCTAAGATATGCTGATATTTTTTACTGTAGTTTGTTGGTGTTTTGACTCCAGATATTCAAGTATTCTCTGGTTATAAGGAAGACACTTGTAAGGCTTCTGTGGCAAAAAAATTATAATAATAATTATCACAAAAACTCTTTGTTGTAGTGAGTTGCTCTAAGGGAAGGACAGTTGATTGAAGCGACTCCCCAAGCAAACATATCTCAGTTTTTGTGCCCATGGTAGAGGCCAGTCCGAGCCCCTGTACCATCATCAAAGCTAGGGGTGTTGTATGTGCGTGTTCAGTAGGTGGAGGAGGTGGTGCTCATGGCGTCCTCGTTAATGCGTGTGCTTCCTGGGTGTACACTGGCAAAGTATTTTACATCTTTGTCCATGTCCATCTGTAGAGCGACCAGAGTCTGCTCCAGGGCCTCCTGATGCGAGTTGGCAGAGTGTAGGAAATATTCTATAGGAAACAACACAGAAGCATTAAATCCCCTTTTCCAGGTATAACTCATCACAAACTGTGTGAATATCAGAGTGAAAATTAAAAGGACACCTGAAGGAGCCTTGTCAGATTACATCTACTCCTGGACGTCTATTTTAATTTGGATCAAGCAAACCTTTATCTGTGTCTAATAAAACAACCATCTGTGCGCACACATACTACAAATCCAAAATATACAAATATATCTTGTCTCAGAAATCTCCCCACACCCATTACACTAATGCGTTCAGAATACACACACTCCCCTAAGAAACAAGTCAATAGGCTGGCACTGACCTCGCTCCATCAGGCTCTGGCGCAGGGTTTTGGCCAGCAGCACACGAACATTGGGCACAGGGTCAGATGCCAGCTGCAGCAGAGGAGCCAGCAGGTGCTCGGAGAACTGATCCAATGACACACAGTCCTCCTCTATAGCCAGCTAGAGATGTGTGTGCATGTATTAAAGGAAACAAGGTTTTAAAAAAAAAAAAAAAAAAAAAAAAAAAGGACTTGAATCATACAAAATAAATGCACAATGAAAAAGGAGATAAACTATGAAAGACTGAGGAGAAAGCACCATTTCCAAGAGTATCCTCATGTAATGTCCTAAACAGCAGCTCTAATATTCTGAGCAGTGAGCAGGTGGTAGCCAGGAAATGTTACGCTCCCTTTACAACATTGGCCATAGGAGAGAGGGGTATTGACCATATGGCAGAAGTGCTCTAGCCTTAACCATTTTTAAGCTGTTGGCAGTGCAGACTAAAAAACTAAAATGCTGCTTTCTTTTTAACTTGTTTTAAGGGTCATTTTTACGTGTTGCATTTTTCAAATTTATTCATCACATACACAGTGTAATATGAAGTGAAATGCTTATACGACTTCTGATGACCTAAGATAAATAAATTAAAAAAAAAAAAAAAAAAAAAAAAAAAAAGACTTTTGTTCTAATACCAGTACAGCATCACCCAGGGAAGTGAACTCATTCAATGCTGTTAGGTATAAAGCACCATAAACACTGCACTGACTGAATGAACTACACAGGGGCTTTAAGAATAAGGCCTTGTTCACATAGGCGTTAAAATCGAGCATTTTTCTGGCGTTCTAAATCTCCGGTGAGATTTTTCTACACATAGGAGTCAATGAGAGTGTTCACATGGGTTTGGTGACGTGCGTTTGTCCGGCTGTGCGTTTATACGGCAAAAAAAAATAATAATTTGCATGCAGATTTTTCATTTTACGCTTCGGAGGACCAGATATATCCCATGATCCTACATGCTATACTATACAAAATAAGATGTTTAAAAAATAACACTTGCGCGGACATTTTTGCATTTCTTCATAAACCACAAAAAACTTCCTTTAATCCGACGTTGTGCAGTCAGAGGGTGAACCCAGTAGCGGCGGCGATTTTTTTCTCTCCCTACATCGCTGTGTTACGAGAATTTTTAAAACAAGAAGATTAATGTCTAATATAGCAAAATGGTCCATATTAAAAGGAGGCACATCAAATAAAACGATAAGGGCTTTCATATCCAGTTCCCAACACTGCCTCCACAGGATAACACACAAACTACAATTTGGGCTGCAGGCTGGCGTTAGACAGAGCCAAACGAATGCCAGTGTAGAAATTAATTGAGCGCCACTACAAAACGCAACATAAACATCTAGGACATTCAGAGCACGTTCGTTTATCTAAAAATTTATTGCCCGTGTAAACAAGGCCTAAGACACCTCAAGAGTGGTGTCGGGCAAAGTGATCATTTGTCCTTACCTGACACACAAAAGCAAAAGCTTGACGTCCGGACCATTTCGGGGAGTGGCAGAATTTATCCACCAACTCGCCAAGGAAATCCACCAACAGCGCTGGACATGTGGAAAGTTTCCTGATAATCTCACTGACCTATACAGGGAAAGAAACGGAAATACCATTCAAAATGCTCTTAATCAATAACCTTAGCCTATCTTACAAATTCAGACGTGGACAAAATTATTGGCACCCTTTTATTTAAGAAAGAAAAATCCACAATGGCCACTGATTAACAACCACAATTCAAAAAGCAATGTCTGATTTCATAAACAGTACATTTTTTAATTACTTTTGTCAGTTTCAAATTATTTTAGTGGCAGGAGGGTACCGACAATTTTGTCCAGGGACAATCAGGAAAAGGACCAACACAACAGAATGCTACATCATCTACACAAAAGAGGCGCCAAGACAGCCTTGTGAACCCTTACAAAGGGAATGGCTGTGCATACCAGTCTGTAGGAAGTCCACCGAACAGAAGACACCCTGTCTATGCAGAGGCAGAACGCCAGCGGCCTCAGATAGTCATACACGTCCTGCCCACTATACAGCTCCAACAGCAGGACTAACTGCCTGTTAAACAAAACCCACACAGAAACATGTACAATAGAATTGGCCAGAGAGGGGAAAAGATGCTGATTAATGCTGTGAATATTATGAATATTAGCTGGTCATACTCTGCAAGTTCTGATCTGAATCTCCAGTTACGACTATTGTCTGTAACCAGGAACTCCTGCAGCTGATAGAGGTACTTCCTCCTTGTATCTTGATGCAGCAGCTAAAAGAGGAAAAGAACAGAAGCACATCTTGTTAAAAATCTGTTCTTTGTGTGTGGCTGTCCTGCAATATATACAGAAGTGAAACAGTGAAATACGGAGGCAGCTAAAGAGATTGTAAGAACAGAAAACTAAATTTGAAAAAACAGAAACTAAGAGTGGAAACTGGCAGGAAGAAGCAGCACGAAATTTCACTAACCTTGAGGAAGTCATAAAGGTGGCGAAGGACTCCTATGCGCACCTCATCCAGGTCCTTAAGAAAGCCATTGAAGATGGGCACCAGGTCTTCGGCAGTCAGCTGATCGCCCAGAATTAGGGCTAATTCATGGATGGAGAAGGCCAGTGTCCGCCGTACCTTCCACTGCAATAGAGCAGGATAAAGGCATTCAGAACCACAAATCGATATAATCTTACCCATGTTATTTATTTTATTTGCTTTTTTTACACCAAAAAAAAAACAAAAAAAAATAATTATTATTAGTATTGTTAATACTTTCAACGACTGTGTTCATGTACAGTCCCCTTAAAAACATACTACCGTGTGTGTAGCCTAAAATCTTTTACAGCACTAAAATACAAATTAACGTAGACTGGTACTTTTTAACACTGGGAATGGATGACGAACACATTAGAGTGAATTATCTAAATGTGTTGAAACAGAAAAATACTAAGCCACCAATGTGGTAAAATTAAAAAGTCTATGCACAAGACTGCACAGCATTTTAGTGTTGATAAAGAATTTTAATCCTCTAACTGCATTTTGGCAGATTTCTTTGGCTAAATATTCCTGTCTAGTATTTACTAGTCACAGATTTAGATATCAAACAGAAAGTGACTAAGACCTAATGTCCTAGTAGGAGTATGATACGAGTCCTAGCACTTAACGCAACAATAACTGACCATGAAGGCAAGGAGTCTTGGACTCTTAAATGGCTTGTGACTTTGATCAGTTAGCAGTTTAGGACTGAGATTCCCACAAAATTTTTGTATCTGAGCTTCCACTAACAAAAGTGGACCCCATACTTACAAATACCGCTCATATTATACTGAACTTCCAGCCTCCTAACACAAGGGATGACCCTGACTCTGCTATCACCTCAATGAGGATGAGTTCTCTGTTGAGTCTGGTTCCTCTTAAGGTTTCTTCCTATTGTCATCTCAGGGAGTTTTTCCTCGCCACTGTCACCCTCGGCTTGCTTATCAGGAACAACCTGATAATTCTAAAGTTATACACATTTCCTCACATTGAACTTATTTCCTTATTTTATAAAGCTGCTTTGTGACATATTACTATTGTTAAGAGCTCTATATAAATATAATTTAATTAATTACAGATCACCAGGAACACAAACGGACAACAAAAGCAAAATGCTTTCAGAAGCACCAGCTACAGAAGAGTAGCAAGGGTTATGAAGGGCCATATTCGGAGGTGCGGTCTTACTGCACCTGCATGTCTGAGGCTAGAGTTTCGAAGGTGTCTCTGAGGCAGTGCCAGTTCTGGCGTCCCAGCGTGAGCGCCACACCAGGCAGGCTGTATGCACAATGCTTGGCGATCTCCATATCCACCGTCTGGGCCCGAGATGGGTCCGTCATAGAGAGGTACTGATCCAACAGCGCCTGAGGGACTACATCCTATAGAACGCCGTGAAGAGAGGAAGGAGAGGGGAGGGGTGAAAAAAAAAAAAAACATTTTAAACAGGCACTTGACAGTACAGTTTGAAAACATGCACATACAAGAATGCTATGTAACAAGTTGGGACACTGATTAATGACAGACATGCTAAAAAAAAAAAGTTCTAAAAATAAATGGTTGTCAAGACAGCAAACCACAAAAATGGGGTAAATGCGTTTTTACCTGTTGCTTGGATTTTTTCTCATCTTCTGGACTGCTGCTATCACTCAACTCCGAGTCATCACCATGACTCACGGGTAGGGTGGATTCTCGGCTCTGAAACACAAACGACTTTTAGACGTTTAGAGATGCATGACTCATGGCAGTCGGCATTATCTAACCTAGGAGTGTACGCACACATGCAGTATTAGTCATCACAGAAGACGATTTACACTATTCTCATTAAAATATGCAAATTAAAAAAACCTCTACATCAGAAGAGTCAATGAGCGGGACATGGCAAGAGCTGAAAGGGTTTTCATGAGACTGCTGAGGTTCCAGGAAAGCCTCCTCAACGTGAGTGTCCAACGATGTGGCTCTCAGAGCAGCAGTCAACACGTCTACTTGTGCTAGAAAATAAAATAATGCATAACCATTATGACTGCTTAATTTAGAAAGTGTTAAATACTTTTAATCACAAAACTGTTGTAATCACGTGAATTTGCGTTTGACCGATACTAAGAATAAAGTTATTTATATGGTACAACGAGGCTGAATAGCCAGATTACAAGAAAGCCTAGCCTGTTATGCATGCTTGTCGACTCACAATCCAAACACAAGCCCGAACATGAGCCTGCTATGCGAGCGGACAGAAACCCACGATTAACACACCTGGCTTGTTACATCACACATAGGTATGCATTGTACCTTAATATTGTGCAAAACTGCCTTCTCATCTTCTAACAGAAACATCTGGACAGTGGAATACCATAATAGGCCAAATATAAATTCACAAAAATCTACTTAATTTTATTTAAAAAAAAAAAAGAAAGAAAGAAAGAAAGAAAGAAAGAAAAGTGTGACCAGATAGGATATTGGGTTTAAATTTAAGGATCTTGGCATATATGACATATAAAAACCATTTACATTTTATAAAGTGAGTCACATCCTACTTGAGCAAGCAATACAAAGGCAACTTAAAATCAACCATAATCTTGAATGATTTTTTTTTGCCAGCTACACACTGAGGGAATCTTAAAAGCCTACACGAGAGTGTTTCTCTCATCAGAAATGGCTCAGAGTAGAACAATAGGTTGTTTGCACATGTCACATCCGCTGCATTGTGTGGTGCAACCTGTTACAGGAGGTCAGGAAGGGATTTTTTTTTTTTTTTTTTTTACATATGAGGCAGTATTACCAGCTTTTAAAAACCCCTATGGGTTATGATTGCTCGGACTGAATCCAGCATCACTGTACTGTGTCATAAAGAAGGGGATTTAATAAAAAAATAATAATAATAAATAAATAAATAAATATACAGACAATTAACGGCCAGAACCTCTGCGAGAAGCAGTTGAGTATGACGATGCTTGTGTTTTTGTGTTTTTGTGTGTGTGTGTGTGTGTGTGTGTGTGTGTACACAGACCACCTTGATAAATAGAACATATCTTACGTGCCTCTGTAGTTAAACATTTCTTTACATTGGAAATGTTAAAGTTATTTCTTTTCTTTGGCTTTGTCGGAGTTTGTACCCCTGTCTTGGCATTTAAAATTGCAGAGCAAAGATACCTTACCACAAAGTACAACTGTATTCTGCATACTTGCTCATCCGTGTGCAAACATTCATTAATCTGTGAGTGTGCATGCCTGCGCATGTGCGTGAGAGTGCAAGATAGATTTAAAACAACAAATATCAGCAACACCACCAACACCTAAACTGGGGAAACCAAACCACATGCTTTTAAATTTGAATTGGCGCAATCTTAAAAAAAAAAAGCTCATTGTTGTCTAAAACACTTCAGTATTATACTTTTTTTTTTTTTTTTTTTTTACATGTTTCAGATGCAAATTTGCCATCATGGTGAAACAAAACCCATTGGTACCCTTGTGGAACGTACATGCTAGACATAATAGTACAACAATACCACAGTCTTTACAGATTTAGCACATTCAGGTCACACAAAGGACAGCCTGGGAATTGACAAATTTATGGCATGATAAGGGAATTAAATAGTCAAACCCGAGCTTAAACACTGTACTGCTGTATCATGTGAGAGGAAGCAGATGAGTATGACAGTAGAACAGCATCGAGCGTCAACAAACAGCATGCATACAGCCCACTCGACCATGACAGAGATCTGTTCTACAGGTATTTATAGTCTCAAAGTAATACTAAGGCATTGCATCTCTAATATATCTACAAGCATGCATCACAAACAAACAAGTAAATGGTCTTTTGTTTATGGTAAACAATCTAAAAGTACATTGCTGGGTGATAAGGAACTGTGGTGTTTGGTCATGCTGTTGTTAACATTAACACACCCTTTTCTATTCAATGTTTGCTCAATTTTCCTGAGCTCATTTCCTTTCCACATAGACACAAGACTATAGGTCTGACTGCCTGTGCCACTTTTAGTTTCCTAGAGGAACCTTTAAAAACCTGTGGTAGAACATAATCTGGATAATCTAATTAACAATCTTATTACCTTTAATACCGGAGACAGGCAAAGTTATACTGTTAACTATTATAACTTCGAATACTGTTAAGTATTACTTAAAAATGTTTGCTGGAAGAAAGAAAAAATGTTCCAACCACAGACTAAATCAAAAGTTAATTATAAATGCTGGAAATACCATTGCAGTCTATATTTCAGTTATTATACGCTTTGCAGCTCACTGCTCCACTCATTGCACTGATGTAAAAAATCCTTTGATGTGCATAGAGATGAACACAGTTGCAAAGTAAAACCATTGATGTTCTTAATTTCTACATGATTATGAAGCTTCATTTATTTATTTATAAATAAATAAAAAAAGGGGGGGAGCCCTCCTCACCTTTGACATCAGGATCATCAATGTGGGGTTCCAGGTTTTCAATGAGCTCCTCCAGCTGCTTCCTGTCCAAAGCTGGCGTAGAGATATGGGTAGAGGAGCAGGTAGCAGAAAGCTTGTCGTCGGTGTTGCACTTCTTCTCAAACAGCTCCAGGTCAAGGTCTATCTGTGGGATGGGTGTCCTCCAGTAGTGGAATGAGTTATACAGCTCCTGCTCCGGTATCTCTGCCACATGGTTTGGTAGTGCACTCGAAAGAACCTCTGTGTCGTCAGCGGTGTCTGGTTTCGATAGCGTGGGATTCTCACTCACGAGGTCTTCTGAGGTGTTTGATGGGCTGTCCTGCTGTGCTGTGGAGCTCGCAGGTGGTGAGCACCGTGGTTCCCTGGATGTTTTATCTGCGTCTAGATCAGCCAGCTCAGAAAGGCACTTTGGACTGGGCCTATCCGCATCAACATGGCAACAGGACTCATCTGGAGATAAAGCTTCAGCTGCCTGCTCCCCTCCACCCTCCACATCTATGTCCACACCGTCCTGTTCTGACTGGCATAGCGGGCCTTCACAATGCTCCTGAGTGCATGGTGGATTCTGGGAAATGCAGGCAGGCTGTGAGGGGCCAGTTTTCTTTTCTTCTGCAGCAGGTGTGTTAGTGCTTTTGGATTTGTCGCCAGCCCTGATTTGTGGAGGAAAAAATTTATGAATAAAAAAAAAAAAAAAAAGATGTTCTACATGGCGTCAAATAGGGCTTCACGATTTGATTAATAAAACTAATAATAATAATAATTTTTAAAAAAATCACATTGCAATTATTTTAACACATATTGCGATTGAGATTTAACCTGTGATGTATAACTTTTAAACGTACCAATGTTTATTAAAACATTTATCTAGGCTAACAACAATAATATCATTAAAAGGATCTCAATATTTATTTACCCATTAATTCAAAATTAATAATTAAAAAAGACTTAAATTATTGACAAACTACATATAAACTCCTGATTATGTGCATATTATCTGTAATAAATTGCATCCTTTTAGAATTAGATAGTTGCATAGGTCCATATAGCGATTTTTTAACATTTCTTTTATGAGATTAATTGTGCAGCAAAAAAAAAAAAAAAGTCTCAACAAATAAACTATATGGTGGTTTTCTCTCACAATGCCCAAACTACTGATACAAAATCCAAAGCACAGGAAAAGTTTATATAGGCTTTAGCATTATTATTTTAACCACATAGTGCCGGTCTTTACACATTTCCCCTACAATCATTTAGTTTAAGTTACAGGCGAGCCAACTATAGCACTTGTACAAAATAGTATTAATAGTAGCTCTTTGGGTCAAGAACTAAAGCAGATTAAAAATTACACTGAACTGTTGCACCATCAGCTGTTTCTACTTATTGAATGTTACTCTGTCAGTGACGGACAAAAAACTCAGTGTAAATATAAATACCAGTGTGCAGGAGACATGTGCAAAAAATACTCCGAATAGAATTTCTACCGATTGTGCAATTGCTGGGCTTTCCAGTCACCCTCCTCTGTACCCTCTTTAAAGTACTGGCCCACATTAGTGCTTGGACTGGCAAATGTAGAGATGAACTGGCCCAGAGACTGGAACGCTGCCTGCCGCACCTGTTGGACACAGCATGCAGCAATTAGCCACTCACTACAAACAGCAAACACAAAACAGTTTTAACAGAAAATTTAATCAGATGTCAAATGTTATGTAGACTAAAAAAAAAATGTAAAAAGTAATTAAGATAAACTACTGTTCATCATGAACACACAACCATGCGCTTCACACATCTGTAAACAATAGTCCTGGCCCAGATTCCAAAGGAGGGGGGGAAAATCCCATTTATCTACACAAACAAACATCCTCAGAGCAGTTGCCCAGGGAAGAGGGAAGTCACGCACCCATCGGGAGGGGTCACTTATGAGGTTGATGAAAAGAGCTGAGAGTTTGGTCCTGCGCACTTCCTGAGAGGTTGCCGAGGACACGGTCATGAAGCACTCTGCGCAGGCCTTCCGCACTCCCCACACATTATCCGAACAGAGCTGGAAAAACCGTGGCAGCTGAACAGGAAGACAATGCGATTGGAGAAAGGAAAAACAATTAGGCCACACTTGGAAAGGAAAATCCTTCCCTGTCCACATAATAAGCATTTTAAATCAATTCTAAAAATTCTATTTGTTTACATTGTAGGTTATCGTAGCAAAACTGCAATTGCAGTTGTATTTAAAAAAATGAGACCACAAAAACAAAAATTATAATTGTATATAACTGTTAAATAATCATAGATTATTTTAACACCCAGACAGGCAATACAGACAACACAAGATGGGTGGTCCAAACAGGTTTATCCTGTACAGGCAAGTCACACAAACCAGGGCACAGAGATGTCCTCGTCATTTAGCCAGTGGTCATACGATTATTAAACAATAGTAAGACTAAGCCTTTGTTGATTAATGAGATGTAGGGTTAAACTGTGTGTAATAATACTGTCACCCATGTGGTAAAAACCATGCTGCACTGCAAAAAGTACAGCCATAGGAAATGGTGAGATGGGCAGTTAATCCAGAATCTGCCCCTTTGTGGGACCTTGTACCCACAAAACAAGAATACAGAATGGATGAGACACCAAGCACACGCTTCAATACTTATCCTACCTGAGACAATTTAGAGTACCCTACCCATGTTTTGGGAAACAAATGCTGGCAAAGAACACAAAACTCTACTCGTTTTACACCTCAATGCTACGCTGGGTGTTTTTTTTGCCCGTTTACATACAGCTCTGTGTATGTAAGCAATATGCTTATTTAAAAACATCAAGCACAAATAAGACATCCCATACCAGTAATTCTTCTGTTGTTTCTCCCCCAACAACAGTGCAGATATCTCCAAAATTTGCTGCACACACCTATTAAGTTAGAAAAACGTAATCGTTAATTTAAACCCACTTTAAAGTCCTTGACCTGTCATAAACATCAAATTGAATGCGTTTTTAACTGCAAAAATGTTTGTAAAGGGGCCAAACAGAAATGCCCACCTTGCGTACATGGAACATCCTGCAGTCACAGCACATCTCACAGAAGCGTGGAAGGAAGAGGCGCTCTGTAATATCCTTCCCTACCATAGGCGCCATTTTGCAAATAATCTGTTTTTAAAACATCCGCGTTAAAAATAAAATCCTTAAAACCATTCAGAGCATCAGAATGTCCAGTTTTTGATTAAATACTCACTGCCATAGCCTCAGTCTTTACATCATCATTGCTGTCTGGGGCGGTGAGATCAACAAGGACAGGACAGACAAGATTCTCAATGTCTACTCGCTCGATCAGCTCCTGCTCCAGAAGCATCAGAAGGGCTGCCTGGCTTGTTTTTCTAACCTATCAGGTGAATATAAGTAAATTAATAATTCATAAAAAAATTTTAAAACACACATACTGATGAGACACATCAGGAAGTTTTACACTTATTATTCTACACTTAAAGATATACATATAAAACGCTGCTAAAACACCTTTACCCTCATGACCACCAGATGTGGGTGTAATGGTAAAAGAGACAGCATGAGAAAGATCTAAACATTTATTTACTGGTGTAATCAAGCATTCTAAAGCTCACAGACCAAACATTCTCTTTTTAAAGCATTTCTGAGACATCTAGACTATTATCAAACTCCAGACAAATACATATAACAGAATATAAACAAAGATGCTGGTTTAAACAATCACTTACCAGGTTGTTCTGGTCAGCTAAATATCTCACTACAATGGGCAGCAAATACTTTGAAAAAGCAAAGGGAATGGAAGGTCTGTTTTCTTGGCAGAAAATGGCGATATGGGGAATTTGTTCCATAAGCTCAGCTCGAACTGTAGGCTCTGAAAATACACGGACAACCCTGTTATATTAAAACAATCCGGGTTGATGATCACTAATCAAGTGACAAAGATAAAGTGAGTCATGTTTCAGAGTCAAAAGGCTTAAGGATGCGACATATGGTGTATGCCAGCGTTGCATCGTCCCTTATGGCAAATGGTAACCATTTTTTATTTTTTTAACCGGATCTTCCTTCAAGCCTTGGTAGTGGTGAATAAGTATGTTCACAAAAAACATAAGCATGATATGCATCACACAGAACGCTATTTTGTCACCCAGAACCTTTAAAACAGTAGCGGCTTGATTCGTCTTTCCACCCTCTGCACTATACAGCAAAGACATTTTAAGGTAAGGGTTAGAAACAGGGTACAAATCTTTAAAAAAATATGTAAATGTAAAAAAAAAAAGAAAAAGAAAGAAAGAAAAGAAAAAGGCCTGGGATTCTGCTTTGTAAGGTGGAAGACTGGCACAAACACCAACAAGTCACACCAATGCCATCAAAAATTGATGCGTGATAAAGGGAGCAGATTTCTTTGTAACACTGAACCTGAGACAAAGCAAGGGCACAGGATACTCTAAATACATCATGGCGTTTCTAAGAAGGTAGACGTTGCTTAAAGAGCAAACAATGAACGGGTTTGTTTCAAATGCTGAAAAGCGAACAGGAAAAACTAAAAATTTGATGAGCGATCGAACTGTGGTTTACCCGAGTCCTCCGCAAGTCTGCTGACTCTCTCGAGGACTGCAATACAATCCCTCTCATCCTCGCTAACTGCTTTTAGCGTATCCAGCAAACTGCGAGCCACCATCTGTCTGTGAAGAAAATACTAATGAGAGGTGTGTGCAATGGCAAGCATTTCAGCAATACAAAATGACAAAATTAACACAGACATAATTACAAACGTTTTAAAATGTCCAATTATTTTCTCTCCTCAAGAGAAAAGCTAGGGAACCCACCTCTACTTGATGCCAGTGTGAAACAAACAAACTAATAAGAGTCAGTACTATTATAAATCTAACAAAGTCTACACTTAAGTACCTGTTAAATATGTTTTCACTCGTGACGTATTTATCCAGCCTCCCCAGGGGCGTCAGCATCTCATCTTGCGATACAAAATCCAAGGCTGAAGGTATAATAATGACGTCAGACTCTGAGCTGTAGTCATCCACACCAACTATTAGAAACATTGGAAATATTAGGGGCAGATCCCACCACCCAGCACACATTCAGGTAGTGGTGAAGAACTTTACCAGTTAAAGAAGAGTGACCAGAATATGCACACACCAACAAGGTTAGCGAAAATGGTAGAAAGACAAGACATGCCACTTGTTTTATATATATATATATATATATATATATATATATATATATAAATAAAAAAGCAAGTGCAATAGCACAGTCACACAGTTCAGATAGAAAGCAAAACACCAACAGGCCACAAAGACAGCACTAGGAGACAAGATAAATGCACTTTTAAATCAAACACAGCTCACGGATGCCTTTTCCAAGTGCCCACTTCCATTAAGTAAGGTGTTCCAATAATGGTTTTATGGAAGTAATTTCTATCCTGTCCTTATACAAATATTTATCTGGGTAACTGCTCAGTAAACAGCAATGCAATTGATATATAGAAAGCTCTTATATAACAGATAACATTAATCCTAATGAGATATTTTTTTGCTGAATAATAATAAGTAGATCTGAATACTATTCACTCATTGACAGATAGCTGGGTTATCTAGTAATCAGTAATGATCCTGAGATTTTAGTTTATTGCAATCCTGGAACCTATCAATAAGTGGCATATACACACACTCATACGCTCATTCAAACATTACAGGCAATTTGGGAATACCAGCTAGACTTATCTGCATGTCTTTGGACTGTGGGAGGAAACCGGATAACCCAAAGGAAACCCACTAAGACCACAGGGAGAACATGCAGTCTCCGTGCACACAGACCCGAGGCGGAAATCAAACCCAGAACTTGGTGGTGCAAGGCGACGGTGCTAACCACTAAGCCACCATGCCACCCCTGATAGTTTGGATATTTGCTATAAATCTTTCAAATCACTCCAGATCTCCAGCAATGAAACTGGGCAACCTACATTGTGTACTACACTACATAATGAGTACATTTTGTAGATAGATAACTTTGTTGTCGTTGCATTGTACAGGTATTCAGAAACAAAACGAGCTTAGCATCTAAGATGATTTATACTCGTCTTCATTCATTCATTCATTCAGTCCAGTCTTTGGACCTGAGGTGGAAATCAAACCCTCGACAATGGAGGTAAATTTTTTATATATATTATATGTAGTATTATATAATATGAATAGTGTATATTGAAAAAATATAGTAAATAATATATAACCTGGCTGTGTGGAAACTATAGAATAAATAACGCTATGAGGTGGAAGGGAGATTTTTACCTTAATGCATGTAATAATACGACAGCGAAATATAAAAGATAGTATAAAACAGAAAAGCACTTTAAGCATCATGCGAGTCCTGTACATGACTGTACAAGTCCAAACCCTTTGACCTGATCACACACATAGTTAAACGACCCAAGTTAGATGATTAAACCATTTCCAATAAATGCTGAAAGACGGTGAGGCAAGCCATCTATTTCCGTTTTGCTGAAATCCCTCGTTTATTTGGAACAAAACAAATTTACTTATCTTAACAATTTCAAACTAATTTGTGTAATAAGTACTCCAGTTGTATAAGCCCGAACACAATGCTGAGCCCTCTTTCGTTAAGCGCTAATCGTTACTCTAGGCCTGAGTGAGGAGCAAAGTTTGCCCGGTTAGCTCGTAGCTTCCTAGCACAGTTAATTAGCACAGCTTAGCATTGGGTAACGCTCAGCCCGGATCCTGCCGAGTGACACACCACGCACAGCAAAGCGTTTAAACATACACCACAATACTCACATCCGTCTATCTCCTCTTGAGAATCTTCCTGAAGCAGCGAAATATCTGTGACAAACACATGAAAACGAGTTGAGTCGTGACTATCACCGAGCTACACCTTAACTCGGCTAGCTAGCTCTGATTAGCCAGGCTAGCATGAGATTTCTTTTAAATATATTTAACACACATTAAGCTAGCTAGCGTTAACGTAATAAAAGCTAACGTCCAAAACCGGCTTTAAATCAGCACTCTTTTAGTTTCGTGCCGTAACTCAAGTGGACTTCTAACATACCCGCCATCTTGTCCTGGTCCTACATTTAAAAGTGGTCTGTGCCGAAGAGGCGACAACAACTCGAGGGGGGGAAGCTAAGCTAAAGCTAAACTGTGCAGGAGGACGGAACAGAGCGCAGCGCTGGGATCACACTGAGCCCTGTCACTACCCGTAACTTCGCCTCGTCGCCGAGTCGCACCGCGCATGTGCGCATCTGTCGGGCCCCGCGTGAGGTACAACCACGCATGTGCAAATGCTTCAACCCATGACCGAGCAGGTCACGAAATTTACTCTTAGTGTTTTACAAAGCTGCACTTTCGACAGCTTTGCAATAAAAATATTATTCTATAATTTTAAAATATATATTTTATAATATTCTATAATAATATATTTATATTAAATATAAATCACAGCTATCTATATATAATTTCTTGGGATCTTTTTTAACATTCTATTATTAAGGTGGCACAGTGGTTAACACTGTCGCCTCGCACCTCCTGGGTCAAGGATTTGATTCCCACCTTGAGTCTGTATATGGAGTTTCACATTTTCCCCGTGCTTGGTTGGTTTTCATCCGTGTACACCGGTTTCCTCCCACAGTCCAAAACCATGCAGATTAGGTTAACTTAGGTTATTAGGTTAAATTCTCAAATTGCCCATAGTGTATGTGTGTGTGTCCGCAAGGGATTGGAACCCTGACCACGGTGTACCCCGCCTTGTCGGATAGGCTCTAGGCCCTATAGAAGAAAAATAAAGGAATGTTCTTAATTTATGCGGTACAGTGGATTGCATGGAGTTTGTGCGTTCCACTCGTGCTTGATGTGTTTCCTCCAGGCAATCCGGTTTCCTCACACAGTCCAAAGACGTAGTGTGTACCCTGCAGTGCATTGGCACCCTGTCCAGGCTGTTCAATGCCTTGTGCCCTGGATAGGCTCCAGGCCCCCTGCCACTCTGTACAGGATAAGCAGTATAGAAGATGAATGAATTAATGTTCTTAACACAATGGCATAGCAGTTAATAATGTGGTCTTATACCTTCAGGATCGCGGGCGTGATTCCTGCCTCAGGTATGTGTATGTGAAGTTTGCATGTTCTCTCCATGCTTGTCTTTCCTCTAGATACTCAGGTTTCCTTCCAAAGACATGCAGATTGGGCTAATTATTGTTCTCAAATTGCCCATTGTGTGTGAATAAGTGTGTGAGTGTGTTCATGTGCATGTATGTGCCCTGTGACGGATTGGCACCCTTTAGTTTAGTTTATTTAAGATTAGTTTTAGATTCAGATATGGAGGTAGATTTATGAATTTCTAACTTATTTAGTTATTTATTTTTTGTGGCATGTTTGATCTGATATTTCTATGACAGTATATTATTCCATATAAGATTATCATATTAATTGATTCATTTTCAAAATGGCACCCGAGGAATACAACCAGAAATCTTAGGGCACAATCCACAGGACACCCTGGATGTGGTGCCTTACCATTGCAGAAAACACTCAAATATGATTTTATCGTATCTTATCTTATTATATCTTATATTTTAAACACTCACACAAGTATTGTTCTGAATTTCAGCATACTTTCATTTGACCCTAGGCATGAGTTCTGCAAATGTGATATTAAGTAATTATATTGTATTATATTAGTTATTAATTCATCTATCCATGCATTATCTATACCACTTACCCTGTGTTGGGTTGCAGGAAGCTTAGAGCTGTCCTAGGAAATTTGGGTTCATACATTATGGGCAATTTGTAAACAAAAATCACCTGCCTACACAGCATGTATCTGGACTGTGGGAGGAAACCGGACTAACTAGAAAAAAAACAACCTGGAGCTGTGAGGTCACAGTGTTAACCACTAAGCCACTTACTACCATCATTACTCCTAACCACTAAACCACTAGTACCATTATTAAGTAATTTGTCCTTTATTTGTTTATCTGTGTTTTTTTTTTATAATAGGGTGATGTTTTTGAGTTTTTAAATGAGAAATTATCTAAAAGATTGTTTTCAATAGCAAATCATGCCTCACCTTTTGGACATGGTGATACACAGAAATGGAAAAATAACTGTTGAGTGTAATATTATTTATATATTGTGAAATAAAATACTATTAATATTGTTAAATGATTAAAAAGCAAACAAGTACGTCAGATGTCAAAGTAAGTACAGTGTACTGTAAGCACTTACACAGTTGTGTAAGTATGTCAAAAAGATTTAAAGCCACATACAGTATGTTGAGTGTTTGGTTAAACATACATACATGCAAACTGTGTTAGGTGAAGAGTTGTCTTTTTTTGTTGTTGTTGTTTTACTACCACAATAAATGCAAAATCAAATCAATATCATCATTTGTATGAACTGCAAATCTATAATAATAAATCTGTAACCTGCATTGTGTAAGCACAGTCTTCACATTCCAAACTATAAATCCTAATTTGTGTATTGCAATTCACATCTCACAATTACAAATCAATTTGCTACATACTTATAATTATCAGGATACATTTAGAAATCACAGGTTCTTCAGCTAATGAGTTAAAAGTTAAATACAAGTATCATAAGCGGTTAACAAAAAACATCTATGTATCATCAATATTTAATATTCAATATTCAGGTGGTTTAATGAAAATGAACCACTTTGCATGTAAATTTGTAATGTGATTCACCAAAGCAAAGATCAAAACAAAATGTGTTAAAATTATTTGTCAAGAGTATTTGCACTCCATCCTTAACATACCAATGTAAGCTATTCAGAGAAACAATGTTGGATCAAGGCCCATCACTTGGAAACAAGGAGATGTACAAATTAAAATTTGTTAATTTATGTAGTTAATTTTTATTGTATGTAGCACCTTGGTCCTGGAGTAATGTTGTTTTGTTTTACTCTTGACTTGATTTGACTTGACTTAATGAGGGAGAATAAATACAGAAAGGAAGAAACAAATGAAGAAATACAGAAATACACTCTGGGATTCTCGACTTGCAAGAGTATGTTGTTATGACTCATTGCAGCTTAAAATGAAATACTCGTTTAATCCAAAAACATTGAAACTTACATATTTAGACAGTTATTGTAATATTGTATTATGTTTTACTACATAATATCACATTATACCATCACAATGATAAAGGTCTGGCAAAAATCAGCTTTCTCCCTTATAGTCCGTCTGTCTGTCTGTCTATCTATCTATCTATCTATCTATCTATCTATCTATAATAATCCATTATTGTAATTAATCGTTGTAACTGATAGTTAGGCTGCAGTGACCACAAGCCACAGGTTCATGCACACACACTCACTCATAGATAGGCATAGGCAATTTGTAAATGCCAGTCACCTACTGTACGTGTCTTAAGACTGTTTGGGAAACCAGATAACCCAGAGGAAACCCACCCAGAAATTTTAATAATAATACATCCATCCAGGAACCTCTGTAATCCTGAGACAGTGGAGGCCAATGGTGTCCTATTCCCATTTTGTATGACCTAATCTGCATGTCTCTGGACTGTGGGAGAAAACCGGGGAACCAGGAGGAAACCACCAAGCTCAAGGTGTGCATGCAAACTCCATACACACAGACCAGACGCGGGAATCAAGTCCAGGGCCTGGAGGTGCAGGCGACAGTGCTAACCACTAAGCTACCGTGCTGTCAATAATATTAGTATTAATAATCATTACAATAATAGTTTTCAATAATACATTTTAAGAAATATCTTTCTTATTATATTATATGTATGAGTACATAGTCAAATAAGTATAACAAAAATCCTTCTTTCTTTCCTGACGGATATGTTGATGATTTGTATTTTGATGAGTTAGTTTCGTGATATTTCATACTGCAATACTTAACGTCTTAAGCAAAAGGTGTAAGTATCTGCTGTGTAAGAATAAACTATATATTTTCAGATCATTTTTATTCCAATTCATATTATGCACCCATTAAATGAATTCAGCATAATTTATTACTTTTACTTGTTGGGAAAATTTATCTTGTATTGAAGGAAAAACAAAATAAACGGTTAAGACGAACTACGTGTCGCGGGCACGCGCAGCGCAACGCAACGCGCGTCGCCAGTGTCGTGCCCGTCCTCGTGAGCGTGCGCGCCCCCAGCTCCTGTGTGACTCAGTGAGATTCAGTGGTGTTTAGGTGAATATTCAGTGCGTTTAGCTAACCTACAGCCACGCCGGCTTTTTGGCTGCGGGAAAACCCTGTTTAGGCAACATGTCCAAACTTGAGCAAGTATTAATTCTCGACCCGCCATCTGATCTGAAATTCAAAGGTAAAGCTCATCCATACGTTGCTGTTATGTAGATAGGGCCAGGGTAGCCGCTTGTCAGCGGATTACTGTGCTAGCTAGTTAGCTAACCTAATTCAGGTTTGAGGAGTTAGCTAAGGATGGCTAGCTAGCTAACACGCTAACTCGCAGATAGATCTCCGGCGGATAAATGTAGCTAAAGCCCGATTACCCCTCGTCTCCACTGTCGCCATTTTGAATGAAGGGACGAGGATTTCTAGGCCTCGAATACTACTACTAATAATAATAGAATAATAACACGTATTACGTTGGCAGTTTGTTTTTGAGATTGAGCAGCGCTGCTAAAATGGCAGCTTGGCGGATTTTGCGTTTATTCTGTTCGTTGAGTTGTCGCACTGTGAGGAATTGGACTAGCCAAGTCAACTCCTGAGCTATTACTTAGAGCTAAATGACATAAAAAACCTATGGGCTCATTTTCTAGCTAACGTAATGCTAGTGCTAATTGCCGTGCCCTTTTACACTCCATGCTAGGAAATGAGATTTAGCTAAAGCTACAAGGCAAAAAAAGAGGAACCGCAGCTTGCAGGTTTTGAAGGCAGTGTTAGCTGGTTAGACGAGACGTTGTTTTTTTCACTCAGTAGATTGATTTTGCTATGTGCTGGTTGACATTTCGCTCATAATGGCGATGTTCACATGTCTTTGAAAAACTGAGCTCAGTATTCAGTCAGCCATGGTGCTAGGGATACCTTCATATGTGAACATCACAGTGCCATCTTGATGTTAAGGAATTAGCTACACTCAGTGTAACTTGTCAGGTACACCTGTCTTATAGGTGCACTCTGGCCATGCACTGTGTCTTTGCTCCATTAGAGAGTCTTTATGATGAATATGGACTGTCTCTGACCTGATATCTGACCTGACTCCCTGGGGGAGTGTATTGTATATGGAGGACCGTCTGTGATCACCAAGAGCTGGAGATCAGTTCACTTACCGACAGCAGTCCAGCGCTCAATGTGGCAAAGGAGAGGAATAAGCATTTTTTGTCACATACATTACAGCATGCTGAAATGCTTTTTCTTTGGCTGTGTCATCTTGTTTGGAAGCTTTTTTCTTTAGCTGTGTCATCTTGTTTAAAGCCATGCTACAACACCTATAAAGCAGACAGGATTGTCAAGGTCCTAACAGTAATAGAACGTTCTGATCACCATGTTTGCATTTTTAACAAATAGTAATGTCTGTTTTGTGGTGGTCTCTTTGTATTGACAGATACATGGGTTACATCGTGCCTAATCGTGATAAAAAGGCCAGTGCTTGTAGCTACAAAGCAGGTGTACTAAGTAACATGGCCCGTTTTAAGACATGCCTGTCTCACTGTTCCAGTTGTGTGCTCTAAACTTGGATTCTCATCTAGGGGGATTTGACAAAGATGTCATATCACAGCACTTTACATCAAACAAGTAATTACACTATATAATTTTGCCAAGGTTTCGGCAACAAGATTTACTAGGTTTAGAGAGCATTGTTCCCCCACAAAGAAAAGGGGGATCTTTATTGTACTGTATTATATAAAAAAATACCCATATATTGTTTTAGTACCCAGGCTAATTATATTATGTTATTATAAATTAAGCATATTGACAATTGGTCTAAAAATATAAACTTGAACTTAAGCACCCTGTCATTCAAGGTAAACAAGATCAGTTTTAGAAGCTCAGTCATCAGTTTGCAAGGTCTGTATTGCCCATGATTACAGAAAAAAAAAACCTCTATGGCTGGTGGATTACCTTTAAACAACGTTGATAACCAGTTTACAGAAGTAATCGTGAGCTGGCAATCTTTGGAGAACATACAATAAGATAAATGACCAGCTAGACAATTTAGATTAAAGGACCTAGCAATATACTCGTCCTCAAATATTCGTTATAAGAACGAGCATCAAAAGTTAGTTTTCCCAAGGCAGTTAAAAAAATATGCCTTCCAAACAGTGTTACTATACTTCGCTTTTACCACATGTATATCTTACCTGATCAGCATTGCTCACATACACACTTTTATTCATAAATCTTATGTACCTTTAGAGAATGAAAAGCGGTGGCCGGGAAATAGTGCATCAGAACCAAAAATATTCCTGTCCATCAGGTTTCCAAGTACAGCTGAGTGTGACTGTTGTCATAGTCTGTGTCGCAAATGGAAAATCTGTACACTGTGCTTTCAAAGATGCTTAGTAATCTGGAAAAGCCAAAAGACTGGTATTTAAGACAAAGGTTTTGGTAGGATTGCGCTTCTAGGTAACCAATAAGCGTAATAGGAAAAGAGCGCATACATTAGTGTCACATAGCACATGGTGTCATCCTTCTTCCTCTATGTACACTGGTATTGCAGCACTCAGACATGCCATGATAATGTTTGCTGATATAAATGAGCTATGTGCCAAATGACCACAGGGTATTTTGGTATTCCTTGTTAACAGCAAATATAAATAAGCTTTAAATGATGCACTCCACTATTCCCCTAGTGTAAGTGTGGCCCTGGTAGCAGTCCTGAAATTTTGCTGACTATAGCAGTAAAAATGTCTTCAGTAACCACTTCTCGTGATTCCTGTAATGGGGGTGGGGTTTTAAACCCACTGCTCTGAATAGTTTCAGATTTCTTCAATTTCTAACACACCTAATGCAGTGTAACAGTGCAGGACTATGTGAACTCAGGACCAGGAAACACATCTCTAGAACAAGTTGGCCTCTAGGAGTGAGACTTTAAATGTGTGCATAATGTATTTTGTTTTGTTTATTTTTTTTTATAGATATTATTGCACTGAACGCTAATGTAAATGAACCTGAGAAACTAGTATGTAACTTTAAATAGTTTTTAAATGATTCATTACATGTATAATACAAATACAATGGTCGATCAGCCAGTGACCAGAATTGGATAGTTTTTAGCTTGATCAGACATGACCGATCAGCCGTGGACATAACCCATACTGTGCCGAGTGCGCAATCATATGAGTCGATCAACATCATTTTTATGGCATTTTATTCAAAGGTTGCCCACAATAAAAAGCGTCTGGTCGCCCTTCTTCTCCACACACACTCAAAACGCCACAAACGCTATTTAGTCTTGATTACACGCGTGTTAAAAGCCAAGCTGCGTGCGCTCACCAAAATCTTTGCACTGTGCTTGCAGTTGCTCAATATTAAAATGAATGTGACTGATGACAGAGATACATACTCTTCAGTAACAATGTAGGTTTTTTTTTTCAATTAAATTTAAAGTTAAATGTTAAACTCTTTTATTTGAAGTTAGTTTGTATTGTTTAAATGCTGCGCTTGGATTTTAAGTGAGAAAACTAATGTTATACGGAATGGTCTACATATATGTTCCATTTAGTTGTGAAGCTGTTGAATAAAGCTAAGGTATAAAACTTTTAAGTTTTGACCGCTGCTTTTTTTTTTTTTTAAAGGTTCAAGGACTTAAAATCACAATATAACATTTGAAAAAAAATCATATTGAATTAAGATATTTATATAATTGTGATATGTATAGAATTGCAGTATTATTTGAATCAGCACCTAGGTATTGTGATATTGTATCGGCTGGAGACTGGTGATTCTCCTTTCTATTGAGAACCTTTATTTGTGTCAATACGAATTACTAAAGATTATTCTCTTTACAGGCCCGTTCACAGATGTTGTGACCACTAACCTCAAGCTGCGAAACCCATCTGACAAAAAAGTATGCTTCAAAGTGAAGACAACTGCACCACGTCGCTACTGTGTGCGGCCCAACAGTGGCGCCATCGATCCTGGTTCCTCAATCATTATTTCTGGTGAGAAATCTTACAAAGACGCTAGGGGTGTTATGGCTTGTCACAGTATAGACTACACATTCTTAAAATAACATGGTATTCAGCAATCATATAAAACCTGTAGTACAATTAGGAGAACATTCTGTAGAAAAGTCTTTTTTAAATTTATTGTATATGAAACAGATATAAGATCAAATCCAGTAATCCTTCTTATTTTTTCCAAAAAGAATTGCACAAATATTATAATTTCCTGGAATAGTAAATTTCTTAAGGATCAATGTTGAATAAATCCATTCATACTCGGTTTAAAAACAAGGCCCATTGTTGGAGTGAGTTACTTTGATATTAGGAGCTGAAAGGAAAAGTGACTTAAACAGAAGGCGGCAAAATTAGCAAAAAAGAGAAAAACTCAGTGTGCACCGCTTTTTTATTCAGTAGTTTTCATTGTTTTGTTTAGTTAGTTAAGAACATACAATGTTGTTCTGTGCTTTTGCTATATACTTACCTCATTCCCGGCATGCATACATACGTACAGTATACATACATACATGTACAAAGTCAGCCAAAATGTATTTTATAATGTTATCATATTAGGATCATATATAGGATTATATTTTGTGTTAAGATATTTATGCAAGTTTTTTTCCTAAAACTGTCTATACTTTTTTTATTTGTGGGGGCGGGGGCTGATTCTGTATGTATGTATGGATGTGGCAAGTCATGCAATTGCACATAATAGTCAGCAGATGGCTTTCTGCTTCAAATACTACACATCAGTGTGGTTAGGTAACATAATGCCATGCAAAAATGTTGTGACATAAGAGTACAGGTATCTGCTGGTCTTTTGAGCACTGTAAAAGAAAAAAGTATTCTCAAGTAAAGTACAGATACTGAAATATGTCCATAGGTACAGTAACAAAGTACAGTTTGCTGTTAACACTGCACAAGTCTGAAAAGCATGCAGATAGGCACACGCACAATTATGACGTCCTGACCTAAGACAGACAACCAAATTCATCATTAAAAATATTTTTTAATGATGCTTAAAAGTGTTTTAACCTGACAATGAGGTTTAAAAATGAATACATACTCATGGCACAGTGCTAGCCACACTGTTCCAAACTTCCCTAAAGAAAGACTACACTTTAGGTCCTGCCTTTGTGCTTCAGAATTGGCTCATATTTCATGCTTAGTGACGATCTAACTGTTTGCAGATGAGACCAGATTTGCGTAGCCAATTATAATTCACAAAGTCGACGAATGCATGGCGTTCTCCATTACAGACATAAGTATGTCTGAATGAGAACTCTAACATAAACATAATCTGTGAATGATAGAAAGCTGTCTCCCGTGTTTGAAAAGAGCTTTGGTGTGATTCATGTTTAGAGGGTAGCAATCTTTTTGGGGGATCACAACAAGGGACAAAGAGACGAGTGTCACTGGAGTAAGAAGCTTGATTGGGTAAAAAAATAATGGGTAGATGGTAATAGACGGAAATGCGTTTTTAATCTGTCTTTCTAAAAAGTAATTGGTGATGTCATACACTGTGACAGAGTAACACGCCTACCAGACACACCCCCTGGTTAGCTGTCACTCAGCATTTCCTAAAGCTGCTTCCTCATCTGCTCTTATTGTTCCTGATTCATCGCAGTTGCGTAGTTTTTCGGGGCGGGAAATGACGTACATTGTTCCATGTCTGATTCATGCTTCTGTCTCAAGGCATCAACTTGAGAGCAGAAGCTAAACTACTTTTGGCCGTGTGGGAACAGGTCTGTTCATTAGGTTTTAGTTTATTTAGCAGACACATGCATTCCACTGCAGCATATGACACTTATGGGTACTGGTGGCTGCTGAGGCAAGAAGTAATTATGCACAAATAGGAAATGAGTAAAGAGGAGGATTTGGTTTTAGACGTTAGTTCAGTTGAACTGCTCCTCTCTTTTGTCCACTGTTAGGTCTTTGACTGATGTTTACACTAGTAAGATTTTAGGAAGAGGCTTAAAGAGCGCATGTAATTGCAAATCTGGTGATTAAAATGTCACCCTCAGACTGATGATATACAGATGAATACCAAAATGGGCTTAAATTTTGCATGCCTTGTTATCTTTATTTGTTTTTAAAGTCTGCTGGTTTTGTTTAATTTATTATAATTAGGTGTGATTTTCATAAATACATATAATATTACAAATTACTTGAACTGTTCTGTTCACAATGACATTTTATTTATTTATTTATTTTGACTCCAGTAATGCTGCAGCCCTTTGACTACGACCCAAATGAAAAAAGTAAACACAAGTTCATGGTGCAGACCATTTATGCGCCTCCCAACATAACCGACTTGGAAGCTGTGGTAAGCATTTTCCTACTTGTTTTTTTATTTCATGGTCTATTGATGTAAGGCTTTTTTTTCACATTTACAATGTTCACCAGCAGAGGACAGTATAAGTTCTCAGTCTTATTATCTGCTGTAGCGATCATACCACAGGTCTTGTTGCAGGCTTGCTGACCTGTAGGAAACAGCACATTCAAGAAAAGAAATTTGTTGTTTAGACAAGATGACTAGTCTTTCTTTTTTGCCTTCTTTCATGTCCCTCCGTGTCTCTTCTGTTTTTTTCATCATTCATCCCTAAAAGCATTTGTTTGTTTTTAGATAAAATATTTTGTACCATGATCAGTAGTTAAGTTACTCAGGTTTAAGCTGATACCTATTTAGTAACTTGCAGATACAAAGGATTACAACATCAGTTAATTAGCATTTCAACAGTGATTTTTAAAGTGAAAAATGTTTGAGATGTGCATGTAGAACAATAATGATTTAATGCACTATGTACATACCATGTGTTGCGTATTTTCTTTCCACCCTCCTAGTGGAAGGATGCAAAGCCAGAGGACCTTATGGACTCTAAGCTCAGATGTGTCTTTGAACTGCCTTCAGAAAATGAGAAAATGGTAAGTAGTGCCATACTCACGCTTTCTTTAACAGCTTGAGTAATCAGTGGAGAGGTGACATTTAGAATACTGAATGAGCAGAGAGGGCTGCTGTGCCTTTTAGCTGTCCTGCATTCATGCTGAACCCTAATACATTGTGACCAGTAAGGGATTGAGACAGAAATTGTTTTTTAATCTCAGTCTCAGCTCTGATTTTATACAGCAGTCCTCAGTATTAGCCTGTAAAATGTTAGATACAGCTCTGGTTAGGATGTAGAAGTTATAAAAGTTGTATGAATGTTTAGTCCTGATTATAAAATTATGCTTTTATAAAGCAGTGTATAAAAAGTATTATTTAACATTGTTTAATGGTTTAACCTGGACGAGGCATTCATTGGCAAATAAGGTTCAAATTGTAAGAAATTGCTAGATGAGGTGTGTCAAGTGGCTAACATTGATGCCATTTCAACTGAATCCAATGTATTATATAACCATAATTGGCTGAATAATTGTGATGATCATTTTACCTGCCCCATGATGGTGTATTCTCTGTTTGCGACCTCATTTATGTCTTCTATCAGTTCTTGGAACTTTAAAGCGTTAAATGAACTTTACATAGGTACAGTCATGTGATTGGACTTTGTACACTTTTCTATTCTTAGACTAAGGTTTCTTACTAAAAGAATAATACATCTGATAAATTTTTTATGCAGTTGAGTTCAGTGTATTCACCACAAAAAAGCGTCTGACTCGTGAAATAAGTGAAATGTTATGTCATGTGAGACATGAACATGTTTGTAGTTGTTCTGCATGCAACAGCTAAATTGCTCTACTCCTGTCCTTTAAAGTCCGGTGTGTGTGTGTGGCCCTGTAGCCAGGCACAGGACCCCCTGGAGCTATGTGGGCGGCCACAGAGCCTCTGCTCCTGGAGATTACTGCACACCTGCAGCCGACCGAAACTTCACTGATCAGCAGAAAGTTCGACTTTCCCAGTGAAAGCCAAAGATCAGGGAGGGACAGACAAAGTCAGGGTTTGTGGAAGGGTACCATGAAAACATTTCACAAGTATGAGTTGCAAACAAAGAATGCTCACAACTTGGTTTTGAGGGTAAGCAAGTGATTGTAGTCTAGGCAGTCTGCAGTGGTTGTACTTCTCAAGATCAACATTGCCAATCTGGACAGGAATACATGCAGTAAGTACAGTATGGTGTGTAGTATGATGTTTGTGAATCCACTTAGAAACTAACTTAAACATATATAATCAGTCCATTTATGTATTACAAAATACAATGTTCATCACTGGCAGTACAAGTCCTCCCTTTTCAACTTTCCTCTAGGCATAGACAGATCAGCTGATGAAAGATAATCTGTACTCTTATCAACACCCATGGAACATCCTGCATTTTCATAATATTTGGTTTACTGTTTAACTTGTTTGCTGGTCTCAGCTAATTTCTGTATAAATCTCTGTGTCGGTCCTAAACAGAATGACGTAGACCAGACCAAAGCAGCCCCTGTTCTAAACTCCTCCAAGGCAGACAGCACATCAGCAGCTAAGTCCAGCAGCATGGCTCTGGATGACACAGAGATGAGAAAGCTGATGGAGGAGTGCAAGAGGCTGCAGTCAGAAGTGAACAAATTGGGAGATGAGAACCGACAACTTAAGGTACAGAAATTGAAGAACTGAACAGAGAGGTGTTATGCACTATATAGGACAAAACATTTATTACACAAACAGTGGAAACGACCCACAAATGGTTGTTACAACACTTGTTCATGTGGTTAACAGCAAGTGTAATAAATATGTTGTTACTTTTCACCCTTTGGATATAGAGTTTGACTCTGCTTTGTTATTCGGTAGGATGAGGGTCTGCGGATGAGGAGGGCCCAGCGCTCAGAAAACGTGGTCTCAAACACAGGAGCCATGGTGAGGAAGGAAACCAGTTCCAAATCGCTCCCCTCACTGCTTGTTGTTATCGCGGCTATCTTCATTGGATTCTTCCTGGGGAAGTTTGTGTTGTAGGATAAATGCGTGTGTTCTGCCCAGCTCCTTCCAGTGTCTTCTGGGCCTGAGGGGCGAAGCGTGTGTTCTTGTCGTTCAGCGTCGCATCAGTGCTAGTTTGGCCTAAGGCGGCGGGGAAAAATGCGTCTGTGTACAGAATCATTCAAACAGGCCTTGCCTTTTTGCAATCTCACACGGTTAGTACACATACACACTCAGAAAAGAGAAAAAAGTCTGATTTTTTTCCCCCATTTCCTGTTTTTTTTTTTTTCCCTTGTTTATGTTGTTGTGGTAAGGGGTTCCTTTTTTTCTGTTCAAGGGTGGGACAGGTTTAATTGTACATTTATTAATACATCACTTGCAGTCAAATTGCCGGCACTGTGTAGAGACCTTTATGATAATGAAAAAAAAAATCTATAATGAATAAATAAAATTAATTGTTCTTGCTTCCTTTATGTGGTTTAATAAGTGTTGGAATGTTTTAAATGTCTTGTACATGTCATTCTAATCCTTTATGAAAATTTAAAACTTGAAGGAAAAAAAAAGATGCTGCGTGTTGCTGGTTGGCCTCTTCACAGTGAAAATGAGCTTCAGATTTACAATCACTTTATTTTCTTGAATGTGAAGAATTCCGCTGAGAGACTGTGCCTCCTTCCATGTACATTATTTTCTCTCAGTCACCCAACAGACACGTCTTACTCTTACATTAAGTCTTAGCATTTACTTTATGCAAATTATATACTCATTTGTGAGGCAACTGTTAACTGAAACATGACCACTCTGACTGTATATGGTATTTAACAATGAGCCACTGGGAAATAAGAGAAAATTAAAATTAAATAAAAAATATCTTACATTGTTGTTTCAGTGTATGCTTGACATCTTTTTACACACTACTTTGTACAATTTAATTGAAACTTGATCTGTTTAATACAGTGCGTGCAGTGGACGATAAATGTCAACAAATTTTACAGTTACACTGTTTAACATGCATGCTTTCCTTGTGACCAGCTTCATAAATATTTGATGTTTGAGATTATCTAATTTAAAAATGTACAATCCACTTAAAAGATAGTGATAAACACCACGCACTTTTTTTCATCAGCATTTACAAAAAGTTTGCTGAAGCAGTTCCGCAACATACTCGACAGCTAGTTAATGCAAGTCCCATGATTTAAAGAGGTTGGGATCTGTAATAGGACAGTATCTCCACCCTTTTTTTTTAAAATTATAATTATTTTCCTGTGATGATTGGAATGGGATTCATTATGTAAACACTTGTTTAAATGGTTGAAAAGAAAAGCAAGACCAAAATAAAGGTATATAGCAGGTACTGGGACTGTGTGCTGCATCCATTCCCAAGCCTGAAGTGATGATCTCCTTCCTTTCCAATGCCTTTCTGACTGGTGCTGCAGTGGATCAGCGGCGGTTGGTAAGATGTGGCGCGCTTGTGAGGCTGGTCAGGGCTTGAGCCGTTTGTGGGTCTCTGTCCATTAAATAGGAGGCGATATCCAGCTGAATCTCGTCCCATGTAGAAGAGCTCGTATTCAGTGTGAGGCAGATGGATCCCCAGGGCTGCACACCCTGATGTTGGAGTCACATCCTGTTGGACCCCCAGCTTCCAGGAGCCCTGATTTCCACATTCATTCCCACTGAAGATGTTCAGGAGAGATGTAGTGGCCACATCCATGGGCGTGACCTTCATCTGTGTCACTGGAAAAGAAGAGAAAATTAGTCCCAGATAATTAAATCATGAACTTTATTCACATAAATTATAAACTTTTTTTTATTATTCAGCAATCTAGGCTATTTTAAGTGCAAGCAAAAGATTTGTTTGTATATTACACAAAAACCATGTGCAAAACCCTGTACAATTAGGTAACTTTATACATTAAAGTTGAACAAATGAACAATTCTGCTGTTAAAAAGCCACAATTTGTTTCTCACACTTGCTCATTAGTACCACCACCACAAAATAATTACTGCTTGGGGAGCTCTAAACCAGCTTAGCGTACCTGTGAAAGTGTATTCGGTGCCTCCCATGACTGTAGTGGAGGCAATGCCTGGGGTGTAGTGTCCTTTGGCGGAGATGCTGAATGTGGGATGCCTGCAGATTGGGTCGGAGTAGTGGTAATAGTGGCCCTCCCAAATGTTGCTCTCCTTGTGGAAGACAAAATGACGGGTGAGGAAGAGCGTCCCTGGGCGGACTTCACAGCGCTTACTGACCCAGTTACCGAAGAGATGCAGGGGGCGATCAGTCTGAGATGGCAGAACTGGTGGATGATAAAACTCTGCCACAGAGATGATCTGACACGTAACACAGCTATTATCATAAGTCTGAAAAAGAGATAAAATGTTCAGACAATATGTGAAATGATTGTAAAAAAAATTTTTTTTACTATAAAACACTAGGAAAACTATGATCCTAGGTCTAACCAGCTGATTCTGTTTGGCTTGTAGAATCCCAGACTGGCTCTTTGGTACTGTACGTCACTGCCAAGAGAGAGAAACCTTGCATCTTTTCAAGCCAGTAAGGCAATTGTCCTCTTGTAGTTGATACGCCAAAGCAGGGCTTAGTTTTTCATGGGTTACGTCATGGGTTTATAATACAAAGTTCCTCAAAAGTATTAACAGCAATGAAATGAATGATTACCAGAAAACCTGAAGCAACACCAAGTTTGATGATTTAAAGAAAAGACTGGACCAAAAGCAAGTCTTTTAAAGAACATGTTCTGGCCAAGGGAGTAAACTATATAAGTTTTACTGAGATTCTAGTATTAAGCATGTATTGTTTCTGATTCTAATTGAATTTTTAATAAATAAACAACTGCACCGGTTTCACAGGCATGGATGAATACTTGTTCTTGGCTCAAATATACAGTAATATTGTTTCTACAGTAAGCATTTCTGTAGCGAAATTACAATCCCACCACCTTGTGTTGCGCCTGCCCTTCACTTGTTACGGCTAATGTACACCTAGAATATTTATTGGAAGCAAGAGGTTGCCTTCTGATCAGTTGCTACTCCTCGACTGCCATGACTCAACACGCACCTAATAAATTATTCAGCTTCAAACTAGAATTCATTAACTACATCTACCCTGCATCTTTCATAACGCCTTTCTGTAGCCATCAGAATGAAGAGCAGTGCGTGAGTATATGGGTGAGTGTGCCCACATGAAAGGCATTAATCCGGCCGAAAGCTCCCATTCCACCTCTTAAGTCGGGCTGCAGTTTTCCCTTAGCCTTGCCACAGCGCCTTAGGCACGCACAAAGTCAGAGCTGGAATTCAGAATGATGCCCTTTGCAGCTCTATTTCCTCATTCCCTTTGAAGCAGACAGGGGATAGAAGTGGATCAGCAGCCTGGGTACGCTCTGACACCAGCTGAAATCACACTAAAACGGCAGGGGAAATGCTGATATTTGTTCTGTATCAGTCTTGTTTGAAATAGTGGAGTGGTTGACGTCAGATCATGGTAATACTAGAACAAAACTGCATGGCTGGAGAAAGCAAGAGCCAATGAATACATAATGCACTCAGCGTGTACCAGGAAGGGCATGACAACTATCTAAGGCACACACAGGAAGTTGAGGGCAACCTTACTGACATGAATGAATCATAATGCTATGTCACATTTGACACTGAGTGTATAGTAGACCTGTACTTTAAAATACACTGCACTTCATAAATTAAACATGCTTCAGTGAAACATTTCATCTATTTTTAAGTTTTGTGTGTACACAATGTGACAGAGGTCTACAGGGTAATGCCATGACTACCAACATCTTTCTTGCTCCGAGGAGCCTATTAATATTCATAGGCAAAGGGACCTTTGTAATATATGGTTTATAGGGCTGTTACTCATTTTCATTTAGCCATTTATTACTTAGTAGTGATAGTTAGTTTAACATAAAAAGCATGTGTTGTGAAAATGTCAGTATGAATCAGTGCCTATTTTGCTGTGCAATTCCACCATGTATTTATTGTTATTAAAGGACGCGGACTCATTGCCTCTCTGGGGCTGTACCAACCCGCTGCTGGAGGATGTTAATCATCTGTATCTTTGCTGGGTATGTAATATTCGAGGAGTTGGGTTGAAGTGCTGAAACTATGCAGAAGTCTGAAGAGCTTTCATCTAGGTCTAAACTTTGCACATGACTAAACTAAGCTCTATAAGAAAAAATTATACTGTAACGTTTCCTGGTGTGATACAGTAAGTAATTGAGCTAAAACTATGCAACCAGTGCTTAAGATTAAACAAAAAAGCAAAACAAAACATCTGTACAGTTGCACATTTATTATCATGAACATTAACAACTGATCAGGTGGCAGCAGTACAATGAAAAAAAAATTCTTCAGAGAGCTTCAGGTGATATTCTCATCAAACATCAGAATGGAGAAGAAGTGTGGGTGTGATCCCTGCGACTTTAAACGTGTCATAGTTGTTGGTCTCAGATGGGCTGGTTTGAACATTTCAGAAACTGCTGCACTCTTGGGATTTTCACAAATAACACTGTGTAGAGTTTACATAGGGGAAAAAAAACATCCTGTGAGTGGAGCGTCTGCAGGCTAAAACACCTTGTTGATGGGAGAGATTAGATGAGAATGACCAGACTGGTCTGAGCTGACAGTATAGTAACTCGCTCACTCTTTATAACCGTAGTGAGCAGAAAAGCACCTCTGCATGTCCAGAACAAAGCATCAAACCACGAGGCAGCTACAACGACAGAAGACTACATCAGGCTTCACTCCTGACACAGTTTGTCATCCCAAACTGGGGATTAAAGAAAGTTGAAGAAGGGAAAATGACCAGGTGTTTTTTTTTTTTTTTTTATCTGTAACTGATGAATTTGGGTGAGTCTGGGTCTGTGGTTGCCTCAAAATACTGTTCTTGGCTTACAGGAGTTGATTCCAATATTGAGGTCTGGATGTCAGCCCTGGATGAGTTTTGTGAATGCCAATATGCTTTTCCGCACAGCATGGAAGTGAAGAGTGAATATTTGAGTTACTACAGAATTCCTTGTGGCTTGAACCAAGCTGGTCATTTTCCTGTAACTGCTTTTATCAAAAAACTGTTTCCATTTAGCATAATCGTCACAATTTTTTGCACCATTCTATGTAAACTTTAGAGACGGCTGCGTTTGAATTTCTCTGGGGATCTGCACTTTTTAAAATATTTCAACCCGCCATGAACATTAGTATCCATATCCACGCCACAATCACAGAAATCACACTTTTTCTCCATTCTGATGTTTGATGTGAACTTTACCTGGAGCTCAAAATTTGTATGATTGGCTTATTAGATACAGGTACAGGCGGTCCTAAATAAGTGTATTCTGAGTGTATATTCTATCCTATTCCCTTCTACATTTGCACAATGGATGATGGATGTACAGTATGTGTCATAGAACTGACTAAGATTCAGTTTTTAAAATAAAAATAAAAAAAGCAAGATAGTTTAGATCTCTTATACAAGCACTAAAGCTGAGGTGATGCACTGACCTTGACATTCTGCAAGGGGGGCTGGTAGCCTGTGGGCCTGTGGTTTCGCCTCTGAGTGCGCTCTGTGTGCACGTCCCCCACAAACAACTCCTCCGCTTGTCTCTCAGGCGCGCTGGGCTCAAAGCGCCTCTCCATGCGTAGCAGCTGCAGCTCCTGCATGCTGAAGTCTAAGCCGTGGGTGCAGTCACGATCAGAGCCCTCTACCCACAGCTCGTAGCTGAGCTGTGGCTCCAGATGCGCTGTCAGTTCGCAGGACTTCTCCAGTTTCACCTGCAGATCTTTGGCTACTGGCAGGCTGTGGATCATCAGAAGCACTCGACTCAGTTGGTAGTCCGACTCTGTGCCTCCACGGACGAGCCAGGATGACTGAAGGGGGTGCAGGCTGCCTTCGATGAGGAGAGTGTAGCCTGGCTTTGTGCAGTGGTTGTCCCTATAATAGAACTGAAGGGCCTGGAAGGTGTGGTTCGGAAAGAAGTGGTAGGATCGAGTCAGGAATTCAGGTCCAGGTCTCACCTCACAGCTTTAAAAAAAAAAAAAAAAGATAAAGGAAGGTGAAGCGTTACTCAGACCACCAGAACAATGCGCCAAATCTCATATTGCAGTTAAAAATAAGAATAACATGATAAAGTTTACCATAACAAAGAATGATTTTATAGAAGCAGAGATAATACCTTTCAGACACCCAGTGTCCAGCAATATCAGGAGGCATGTGCACACTGATCTGCTCCCCATATTGAAGGTGTCTAAGCATGTCGTGACACTGATTGTATTTGTAGAGCTTCCCATAGCTCTTGTCCACCTGTATTGGTGTGGACTTCACCATTTTACGAGGCAACTTCTCACACCAACCTGCAGCCATGAGATAAAACGGAGATGTACAACATCAGAAAATCAATTTACACTGACGTGCCATCAATAAGAAGCAGGCTCGTATTTTAAACCACTCATAAACCAAATTGAATTTTCCCATAAGAAATAATTAAAACTTACCTTAAAAAAAAAAAAAAAAATCCCGACAGATAAGTGTTTCCGGTTGTGCGCGCAGGCGCTGTGTATGTTTGTGTGAATCTAAAGTAAGCTCCCCTCTCCTTCTTCTCGTCTTACACAGTTACCCTTCCTCCACTCTTTTTACACACACGCGCACACAACGGAAACGCCGGTTTATCGGAAAAATAAACAAGAAATTTCTCTAATGACCCTCGATTGAGCGACACACAAACGGAATCACTGGTGGAAAGTAAAAATGAAACAAATTAACCTGCACTTTACCTTTGAAAAGAATTGCGACAGAGCAGTGTTTGTTCTGTTCTCTGTAGAGCAGAGAGAAAGAGTGCGTGTGTGTCTGTGAAGGCGAAAATAGGAGGGGTCTGTGTGTGTGTGGCACAGTGTCCAATGACGCACGCGCACACAGACACAGAGCAGGCTGAGCCTTGAGCAGAGAGAGAAAATGGATTTTTAACCTCTCTAATGAGACTTGCTTTTGCTTTACACGCACGCTGTACACACACGCATACAGACACAAAATAAAATGTGTTTTACGTGCACACACGTGGTCAGTGTTGTAGTATACAGTACACGCATCCATGGATGCTGATTATACCAGTAAGAGACGCTAACTCCCTACACTAAGACCCTGCAGGGGTAGCTCAGTGGTTAAGGCATTGGACTATGGTTCGGAAAATCCTAGGTTCAAACCCCACAACCGCCAAGTTGCCCTTGCAAGCAAGGCCCTTAACCCTCAACTGCTCAGATGTATAATGAGATAAAAATTTAAGTCGCTCTGGATAAGAGCGTCTGCCAAATGCCTAAATGTAAATTCGACGATTACCTACAATTTCGCAGCACAAGAGAGAGAAAAACCGTTGGCTCAGTGATCATGTGACGCTCTGCGTCAAAACAAAAAGCGTATGCATGGTACTCGTAAACCAAGACTTGTCGGTTTTTTAAGTCAAAATTTATTAAAAATCTTTGCTCGTCTTGCAGAACACTCACAAACTACGTTACTCGCGATCCGAGTTTTCACTGTACAAGTTCGGCTAAAATTAATGCTGCACAAATAATAGCAAAAAAATAGAAACTGCGAGATGGACCAGTGAAATTATCTAATAGCAAAGGATGCATGGTCAGGGGTTTCTATAATTTTATATTTTTTAAAATAACTTTTGTGTGCTAAATGAATACAGGCGATAATATACTTAATGAGCTCATCTGTGCCATTACTTGCTGTTACCCACAATATATATGACTGAACACAAAATCGTACATTTTGTTGTACGATATAGGTATTATATAGGTATATGGTATTTTATAGGTAAATATTGCAGTTTAAATTGCTATCACAATATGTGTTAAAATAGCTGTCATATGTTTTTTTTAATCAAATCATGCAGTCCTAAATATACCAATTGAATAGTCAGATATCATACATACACTGATCAGACATAGCAAAATGACCACCTGCCTAATACTGAGGAGGTCCCCAAAACAGCCCTGATCCATCGAGACATCAACCTCTAAAGGTGTGCTGTGGTATCAGGCACCCAGCCGTCAGTGGCAGGTTCTTTTTAAGTACTGTAAATTGCAAGGTGGGGCCTCCGAGGATCGGACTTGCCGAGTCAACACCTCAAACTTCTTCTTGTGTTCCTCAAACCATTCTTGAACCATTTGTGCAGTGTGACAGGGCGCATTATCCTGTCAAAGGAGGACATTGCTGTCTGAGAATACCGTTTCCATAGAAGGTCCACCGTCGTCTTGCCGTCTTCCCATAGTCCATCCTTGTGACATCCCCTCTTCAGGGAGGTAATGTACACGCACCCAGTCATCCACATGAGGTAAAAGAAACCATGATTAAACAGATCAAGCCATGTTCTTCCATTGCTCATTTGCTCACGGGACAGCATCATGGGAACCTTGACTGATCTGTAGCTACATAGACCCATACGCAACAAACTCGGATGCACTCTGAGCTACAGCTACCGGTGTCACTGTAGCAAGATAATCAATGTTATTCACTTCACCTGTCAGTGGTTATAATGTTATGATCTGTGAATTTACATTGCGTTATGATTTGAACATGATTTGAACCCACTTTACAATATTACTTTACCCCAGCACACAAATTACAGACTTTTGTCATTTTACTTCATGAATTTTTGAAAGCATCATGTAAAATACAGAGCACACTCCTGAAACCCAATTCACTGCAAAATCCAAAACCAAGCAGCACAAGGGAAATGGTACACACATCGTCACCATGCTTGTATAAAGGAGGCAGAAAAGGTGTCATTTCAAGCACCAATTTGACAAAACCTATTCAACCCTGTGCAAGGTCATCTTGACCACAGTAGATGACTGCGCAAAGGACACATTATCACCATCAGGAACTCCTCCCATCCCAGGCACAAACTGATCAACCTCCTTTCATTCAGGAGGAGATAGAGGAACGTTCCTACCAGAAGCAGCAAATTCCAGGGCCAGGTTCTCCCACAAACATCAACATCATCCTGATCATTAATTAATATATTTTTAATGGGTAATCTGTGTGCTGTTTTGCATATCTCTTATGTATTTGTGTCTTTAAATATAAATAATATATACATATTGTTTATTGTTGCAATTATATATATATAGTTAAAAATCTGTGCACTGTTGTGTATATCTCTTCCATGCATTTATGTCTAATACATGCATATTTAATATTTTATGCCTGTTAAAGTTTTTCGTACTGTTATTCACTAAATAGCTACTATACATATTCACTCCCTTGTCATTTATATATTTATTTACTGTATAAAACTTACATTATATTTATATCTTGTACATGCACTTGTAATTTTAGCATATTAGGTAGATGCCAAACATGCTGAGTGCCTTTACTGTAGAATAAAAAAAGTTATATCCATCTATCTATCTTTTCATTGCCATGGCACTAGTCTGCTCCTAATTGCATGGCTGAATTAAACCCCGACGCGCGTGCGTTAATGAAACTTTTGAAATCGAATTAACCAGACCTAATTTTCTGCCCTGTAATTAAGGTACAAATTATACACAGCTCAGTGACACCACGATGGATTTCCTCACACCCGCTATAATCGCTTATCGTTTTGCAAATGAACCCGAATGACTGATGCCTAATTACAGATTTATAAGTTTTAATAAGAGCTGCTCTCACTACTGTTAGACTAGTCACACACTCACCAGCAGTCAGGAGGAGAAGGAGGAGGTGGACGCTGGTCGTGCTAGTCGTGAAGCAAGAAAACATCCTTTTAACTTGTCTTCCAAATCGGGAAAGAAAAAACAAGCACTTCAGACAAGCTCCCAGAGATATTGTGCTCCAGTACAAGTAACTTAAGTCGTTATTACGCGCGCGCGCGCTCCTCGTACAACAATCTTTTCCCCTCGTTTAAAGATTTCAGTTCAGGCATAATGACCCGAGAAGACGGGATGAACTAAACACACCCTGTCCATAAACGGGACAATAACCGCTCACGCATCCCAAAAATGTAGTTTAGTTCCCTTCGAGAAATAATAATAATAAAAAACAGAACTCCAGCTTTAAACAGCACTACTCTTACAGAGGAATAGCACGCGCTCGCACAGCCAGCATAACGGCGACTATTTAAATCTGACGCGCGCGCTGAGGCAGTAATATCGCAGGCGCGCGCCGCAGCATCAGGGTTGCCAGATTGAATCCTGATTAGAACCTGTTAGTTTATTAACCCGCATCGTCCTTTCTATTAAAGGGTAAACTCTTTGTTTTAATCAGACGGATGACCGACATTTTGCTGTTTAGCAAGGTGTTTTCAGATATAATTAGTAATTAAATGAACCATACTTCTATAATAAAGGAGACCCAAAAACAGGTGCAGGTGTAGGCAGGGATTTTCGTGTTCACAATACAAGGTGAAGAGGGAACTATTCTTTCTGGAACTTTCTCCAGCTTATTAGCTCCAGTTGTTATCTATACCATAGACTCTTTCGGGAGCCTAGCAGTGTGAACACTGAAATAAGTATACTCATTTGAAAGGGTTAAAAAACCCAAACTAGAGAAAAGCATGAAAAGATAAAATACACACATATGTACACTAATACAAGTTGGCACAGTGGTTTATTGGTTAGACCAGTCACCTCACCCCTTCGGGTCGATGTAGGGTGGCACGTGGATTAGTGGCTAGCTCTGTCGCCTTGCACCGCCACGGTCGTGGGTTCTATGCCAGTGTGCAAGAAGTTTGCATGTTTCCCCTGTGCTTGGTGGGTTTCCTCCTCTTACTCCGCTTTCCTCCTAAATGCAGACATGTAGATTAGGCTAATTGGCATTCCCAATCTGCCACCCCCATAGTGTGTGAAATTCTGGCTAGAGGTCCTACCACGGTCGTAAAAATGGGAATAAATACAATGTTCACCACTGGCCTTCACAGTCCCTAGTTGGACTACAGAGGTGGATGGAGGGATGGATATGGGCCTGTGCGCATGGAATTTGCATGTTCTTCCTGTGCTTAGTAAATGTAATTAATAACTAATTACATTTATGACATTTGGGAAACACCCTTAACCAGAGCGACTTACATTGTTAGCTCATTATACATCTGAGCAGTAGAACCCATAGGTGTTGGGTGCTGATCCATAGTCCAATACCGTAACCACTGAACTACCACTGCACTGATTTTAACTGTGAATGCACCTCTGCCCTTGGACAGGTTGGCACCCCAACCAGGGTGTGCCCCATTTTTGTGTTCCAGGCCCCCTGCAACCCTACACAGGATAAGCGGTACAAAAAATAAAATAAAATAAAATAAAATAAATGAATGGATGACCACTGCTACAATAGTATTATACAGGCAACTTAGAAAACTACTGTACAACTAATCATTATTCATCAGCATTATTATTAATTATACAACTATTAAGCCTAAGTATAGCAAAATTTCCTACTGCCTCTTTCCTCTATTAACATTCATGCTACTATCTAACACGGCTTACATTGACATGAGACCACACAACCCCACAGGAAGTCATTAAACTACTTCACTTATTTTTTTGTTTGTTTTTGATATGACAAGTACATATGGACAGCAAGAAAATTGAACCACAAAATGAGCCACAAACAAACTGTGCTGAGCCCATCTCTCAAGGTGGTCTGAGCCTGGTTTGCTTGTGGGCTGGTTTAGAGAGATGTGAATTTATTTGTGCCAACATACTGATCTGAGACTATTTGGAATGCCAAAAAGCTTCAAGTGTAAAAACACCCGAACAGAATTTACTATATATAACAATTTTTTTTGGAATGGGCAAAACAACCTCCTTGATTTTATTAATCTCATGATCAGGGCCATTTACTTTAACGCTGCACCTGATAAATATTTCTGTTTTAGTGCTCTATAAAAGATAGTAAGTTGGTAGCTAATAATTATCGTTAATAGGTCTATTTGAAATAATATGATTATAATACGATTTTACTGGGACATTTATTTTAGAAATATGTGAACAGTTGTAATAAGGGCAAAGGAGCAACACATGGTTCTTTAGGAAATTTTAATCAAGTAGTCTATAAATATGATGCAAGATGCCACAAAACCACAAACATTTGCACAAAATGAATACAATAATATAAACAGTATTTATTAGTATGCTAAACGAATTGTTTGAAACAATACATTAAATACCAGTTAAACTGAGGCAAAATACTGATAGGATATTTTTCTACATGTCACAATTATAGCCAAGAATAATTATTTTCCACCACTTTTAAGAACAATTAAAGAGGTAATTATTTTTAGAAAGAGAAAAATGGGCTAATTAAACACAAAGTCTAAAACATAAAAAATGTACACTGAAGTGGAAAACTTTCCAAACTGGCAACACTGTGACCAGCCTCCTGCTTGTAAATGCACATCCACCATACAATTAGTAGAGCATATGGAAGAGGAGATGTAATCACTCAGGATTAACTGCAAGTACCTGTTTACTTCTAATTTTTTGGCCTATTTTTATTCATTATTTTATATTAAGGAACACTGTAAAGCTAATGTCACTGCAGTAATATGATATTACACTAATCATCATGCACATTAAAATCTCCCAGGATTTTTAATTCAGGATTTTGGGGAGGGGAACTGTTAGTAGATGATGAGTTGCTATTGTCAGCACTGGTTTAATTGTGACACGATGTAGCTAGGTGAAAAAGGGCAATAGTCTGGTTGAAATGCAATTAGATCCCCCAGGATATTTATTGTGTGTGAGCCGTCTGGTTATTATCCAATATACAGCACAGGTGAGATATTAGAAATCCATCTTCTCCTTGTACTCAACAGTTTAAATAGATAATGTGACCTGAATACTTTATTTATTTACATACATAAAAATATATAATACTATCTATATCTATCTATCTATCTATCTATATATATATATATATATATATATATATATATATATATATATATATATATATACACACACAGTATATATGTATATATATATATATATACATACAGTATATATACAGTATATATACAGTATATACATACAGTGTATCCTATATATATATATATATATATATATATATATATATATATATATATATATATATATATATATATATATATATATTATATATATATAGCTCTTATTATTAGATGTGAGAAAGCTGAATATTAGCTGTATGAAAGTCTTTCGTTATGGTCTGCCAGCCTGGTTCAAGTTCTTTTCATAGTCTCCCAAACATTAAAAATATTTCATTTTCTGGGATGAGGAATGGGAAAAAGATCTAAAAAGCAACTCAGGTGTGAGAAGAAAATCATCACCTTGTGGGGAAAAAAAATCCTCACACCTCAAACACCTTCTACACTTTTCAAAATAAACTGAAATTTGTGTCCATGTCTGATTCACACTGTAGCCTGTGTTAGTCCGGTGCCAAACACGTCCACCACTTCTCCTCATCACATGGGGTAAAATATAAGTTACAGACATACTGAACTAGACTTACTATATAATACACAATAATAGGATATGCACTCACCAAAGTTTAGGTTTAAGTACATATTGACCTCTGCTTTGGTCCTATTTTTTTCCTCTCACAAAGCAGTTCTACAAACAAAACAGCACATTCCATTGTAACAGCCATGACAAATGATATTTTATTGCACTAACTACCTGTACTTTGTGCCAGCATGTGACCACAATCTTATGTGTCAGGTAGTCCATCATCCTCATATCTCTGACAGCTCTCCAACACCTCTCCCAAGAAGTGATTCTAGCTTCTCGTAAATGTTGCTTCAGTGATGGCAGCTCTCACCTGGGTGTGTGTTTGCACTGCACAGACGGCCTTTCCTCTGTGCTGGCCTGGGAGTCTGCCAGCCTGCTTGCGAATCCTTGCACTCGTTCGCCAACCCATCTGGAAACCAAAGCATATTTAACATGACTAAAATATGCTTGCAGTAAAAATTTGTGATGGGTAAAGAAAATATGCAAGTGTTTCCCCAATTCTACAGCAGTATAAATGTTTGAGAATAATCATTTGAGGATGTCAATAAACAGACTGGAAACAGACACTATAAAGGTGTATGGAAGCTTACTGACACCAAGTCTAATGAATAAAAATCAACCTGGACTTTTTATCCCAATAACACATCTGCAGTTCATTTTAAAAAGTGTAAACATCTCTGCACTACTATTGACACATCATTTTTATTAATATAATTTACAAGATGACTGCACAGTCTAAAAGAGTAAAGGAAAAAAGAAAATCACTCTAATGGCTGCTCAAAACTTTTATGGGAATGTGCAAGTGGTGGAGTGGAGTAAGCAGAAGTGAGATGAAAAGGCCAGCAATCCTCTTTTGCCCTCAGTGGGCTCCCCTTTGCAGGGAATGTGCTGGCAGATTAAGGGTGAAACCCTGTGGTCCTTTGTCACTAGTTGAGATGGTTAGTCAGGGTTAAAGGTCATATAGTCCTACTGGGATGACTTAGCTGATTTAGATGACTTACCCCCCATGTCAAAGCATACCAAAAGGATGAAAAGAAAGAAAAGCTAGCTGAAATCAATTCTACAGCCCCTGATTAGGAAAGAATAAGAAAATACGATAACTTCCTAAAAAACACTCTTACCAAAAAAAGCTGAGAACCTGAGGATCTTTTGAGAAATTATGAATAAATGTATGAGCCAGAACTACAGACCGCATCTGCTATTAGGGCAGAATGGATAATTAAGCTTATGCTCCAACAAGTAGAAAGAGCACACACAATCACAATTTTATGGAAAATGAACTGGGGGAAGGGGAAAAAAAGGAAGAAAAAAAATCAAATGCATAACTTAAATAGTGGACGTTCATTAAAACCATGCATGCTTTATTTTTTTGTTCAATTTGTTTTGCTACTTTTTTTTTTTTACTCCACAGATCTCTCTGTTCAAAACCCTGGAATAGAAGTAGAAGCATAAATGTGTGTGCATGTGTGTTTAGTTTACAATCAATGCCACATTCAACTGATTACCATGCAGAGAGAATTATTTAACTTCATTTTTTTTTTTTTTTTTTTTTTTTACATTTCCCTGTCCTGCCAAACTGCCAAAGTGAATCACGGAGAAGCTGATGAACATGTCTGTCAAATCTCGGTTGTTGAAACATCTGCAAGGATGCCAAGCACATGTTACACTGACAGCAAGTGTGGAGGAGTGGAAGACGTGAACAGACGCTGATGTGTGCGAGACGTCACTCCAGCTGTTGGCTTCAGACAGACGTTGTCGCACAGAAGACGACGAGAGCGGTAGGACGTTCCACACAATATTATGAGCTGTTGTGGATGATACTGAAATTCTCAACCTGGATCTAACAGGATCTAAAAATTAACTCTCTGCTGAAATGCATCATAGATACTTGGTTTGAAGTCGTGCACATGGTGGTGGAAAGAAGAGGCTATTATCCTTTTCTGCAGTTAACAACTTTAAAGAACAGATCCAAACAATGGCAATTAGATACGGGCTTGCCTCTTAAAGCAGGGCGTAAAAATAGCTTGCCCATTAACAGTCCTGGGCTTATGATTATTGGGTGCCTTTTTAGCAAACGGCTATAGGGAAATCCTGAAAAACAACACTAAAAGGCAAAAGCTGCCTTGATCAAAGTAAAATGGTGGAAACCCTGCATCAAGTATAGACCCCTCCAAGGACAAACTGCCAATTTACACAATGACACATAACAGAGGACACTGAAATACAAAAAAATGTATCAGATTTGGATCTCATGTGTAAGCCTGTTGAAGCTCCCGAACCTTAGTTGCTAATCCCCAGGGCAAACAGAGGCAAAAAAAATCCTTGTTAAAAAAGCCAGCGGAGCAGCTAAGACTACTGATTAGGATCAGAGTGAGCTCCTGAAATAAAACAGTGAGGATGAAGGGCTTTACGAAGCTGCAGGAGAATTAGACCAGCAGAGATCTGATACAGCGATATGAGATGCAGAATTGACATTACATGAAAAGGTCATCCTGCTTTTCATTTTATATAGGTATACCTAGGTGAAACTCCTACTGATTTGTCCATCTATCTACGCAGATATTACAACTGTCCTTTTTCTGTCCATGTCATGTGAGTAAAATCAAGCATTAGGTTTTTAATTAATTATGCATTTCCTTTTTTTTTTTTAACCACTGAAAATCTTCCACAGCCTCCAAATATTTCTAATATACTCCTGGTGTCCAATACTGCTGTTTGATATCCCACAGAGAGTGAAAACAAGTGCTGTATATTAATAAGAGTTACTCTGTTGCCAGGTTTCATCAATAACATCAAACAGGAATGAACGAGTGGTTTCATTTATGTGAACTCATGGATCTACAAAATCAAATCATATGCATTGTTTTCAAAGCTTTTTTTTTTTTTTTTCACGACATGCTAGAAATCGCCAGTGTATTTTTGTCTCGGTGTCACAATGTTTTTGACTTGAAGCGAATTCCAAGTGCAGAAACCACATTAAAAGGTAAGGGGTGGTTTCACAAGCAAAGCCCACAGTCATTCTGTAGAGCTGCAAAACAAAGTAGCACTCACCCTGTGAGCGTCTGGGCTGTGAAGGGAAGTGGACTTTGTTCCAGATTTCCTCTTATTCTTCAGGAGGGGCTGCATCGAGCTTTGATGTGGTGCTGGGTAGGGCACTAAACGGAGAGCAGCCAGATGGGGCTTCGCTTCACTGGTGCTGGAGGAATATTTATGAAGATTCAAGGCATTTGCAGACACAGCACTGCTGTACTGTTCAGCAGTTTACCAACAAAAGAAGTCCTCCTAATAAGCGTGCACGCACACACGGGACACATTAAAAAGACTTTTTTCCTCCAATAAAGAGCTCCACAAATAATAATAATAAAATATATATATATATTTATCGTGGTTAGCTGTAATAAAATATAACATTTGTAAGACACTGAAGCTGTACAAGGACAAATTCAGACATATTTGTTATGACTGAATAGCACCATTTTAGACAGCCTTGGGGCTTCTCTTGTTTGTATCTTCGCCTGCTAACTGGCCTGTATGTTCTCTCTCGATCATAGTTCTGTTACTAGCTTACTCCTTTCAGCAGAAATTGAAAAAAAAAAAGAAAAGAAAAGAAAGCTCCAGGACTGGGTCAACTATTCAGCTGCTGTAATTATGCTTTTAGGATCTATCCATACCTAAAGGAAAAACAACATTTGGTGCTGTAGCAAATCTATTACTCCACCATTTAACATTTTTCCATAAATGTGAAACTAGTTTCTGTATTCTACATGGAAACATTGTCGATTAAGACATCTTTCAGGCCTTTTTAAGCAACATCAAGAAATTACAGTACAAAACACCAAAAGACAACATACAAATCTTTGAATGACATTCTCCAAATGAAAGAGATGATGCAGGTCCAATTATCTGACATCAAACATCATCACCACCATTCCCATAAACTATGTTCAACGGCAGTCAGTTTTCCCAGCCTCCTACCCTTTAGCCATGCTAATTCCACTGCCTGAGCCATGATGTTGTGAAGAGGCCAATGGTTTGGCCATTCAACCCTATTCCAGAATGACATCACACCACACAATCATGTTAAAGGAGTTTTGCTGAAATACAATATGGCTTTTATTAGGGCAAACAAACCCTAATGCGCTGAGCTTGTTTTAAGGATAATAAAAAGCAACGCCATGATGTGGCTTTTGGTTTAGCAATTATGGGTGGACCTTTATTTTAAAAATTCAAGCTAATGACCTCTGCTGAAAAAGGCTTTTCAGAGAAAAGAACAATAGCTAAAGACTACAGCAATAAATGGAGCAATAAAATGTAAAGAACAAGAGAGATCAATGGTCGACACTGCATACATGGCTAAAGAGGAAAAAAAGCACTAATTACTTTAAGAAGCTGTCCTGCATGAGGATTAGACTCCAGCACAAGAATTTCACACACATTTTTTTGTGCAGGAAGAAGCAGCATAGACTATTACTGCTTCACTCCACCATCAAAGATACTCTCCTAAGCTTAGGCTTTGGATGTCTTTTCAAAGACTTTTGGAGTTTGAATTTAAAAGAACCTGTCGGCTCTGCTGCATCACATCTTATATATGATCCATTCTGCCTTCCTTCCGTAACAGCGGTTTTAAAAGCCAACTTTACAGAAACGAATTAGGTCCAGGTTCGAGCTAGCGGATAAAGAGGAGTTTATTTGGAATTATACCACAACGTTGTATTATCGATTGTTGATTAATAAGCTATAGCTGCATAGTTTGGACAGCTGTTCAGCTCGGTCTGATATGGTAACATTTCCATAGAGGTGTCACTTTTAATAAATTATACAATAACTCTTATTGATATGGTAAACGTTTTTAGTGACTTTGCATGTAGGAAGGAGTCTCCATGGTTAGGGCTAGAGGTAAACCTGTAACTAGGTTTTCGGTCAGGGAATTCTTTAGGACGGCGAGTTTTGCAGTTTCTCGGCAACGTGACAAGCTGCACTTTGTGTCTGAAAAAAAGAGGACGGTGAGGGAACAACTATTTATAGCTGCTATAACATGTACTGTCTGGCTAAAAAGTCACCATTTCAGGAGGGTTGAACTATTGGCATACATCAAGTGAAGAAAACAATAGTATTACAGGAAATGGGCTAAGAAGTGTCTAACACATTATTAAAACCTAAAAGGATACAGGAGAATCTTCACCGTCATAAAATAAATGCGGTCCCGGGGTGGGTTGGGGTGGTACGACCATAAATGACCGGTGGCTGAGTTGGGTGTGTTTTTAGGCAAAGTTGTAAGTAAGCCCACCCCCTTAGCTGAGAAGCCACCCTACACATGAATGGTTTTAAGGTGTTTTGCTGTTGGCATGCCACTCACAATTTTGCCTAAGAACACAGCCATGAATAAAGAATGGTACAAGAACATCCTCAGAAAACAACTACTCCCAAACTGTTTGGTTAGAAACAATGCCTTTTCCTGCATGATGGAGCACCTTGACATAAGGCAATAAGTGATAACTAAGCGGGTCGGGAAACAAAACATCGGAATTTTGGGTCCATGGCCAGGAAACTCCCCAGACTTTAATCCTATTAAGAACTTGTGGTCAATCCTCAAGAGGCAGGTGGACAAACAAACCCCCAAATTTCTCACAAACTCCAAGCACTGATTTTGTTAGAATTGGCTGCCATCAGTCAGAATGTGGCCTAAAAGTTAATTGACAGCATGCCGAGGCAAATTAAAAAGGCCTTGTAAAAGAAGGGTCAACACTGCAAATATAGACTCTTTGCATAAACTTTGTATGTTTTTGACACTTATGAAATGCTTGTAATTATACTGCAGTATATTATAGTAACATCTTACAAAAGATCTAAAATCAATGAAACAGCAGACATTGAAAATATTTGTCATTCTCAAAACTTTTGGCCACTATATACTACTGGTGAAGGTGCACTGTAAACAACCAATCAACCAGCAAAATAAATGAACAGTAGAAATAATAGGCATGTTTAATAGGAAAGAAGATTTTCTTACATACAATGTGGTGAAAACTCCCAGGATTGGGAATAAACGGCTATATAGCCATAAGAAAAACACTTGTTTTAATTTGCTAAGCAGCATAAAGAGTGGACTTTGGAGCAATGAAAAAAGGTTATGTGGTCTAATGAGCCCAGATTGACCTTAACCTAGAATGATGGGGGAGTTGGCTTAAGAAGGAAAGGGCATAAACCGATGCAACCATCATGCCCACTATACACATATTTCTGAGATAGTGTTATTATCTGGGGTTGCTTCAGTTGGTCAGGTCTAGGCTCAGCAATGTTATGTGGCAATAAGTAAGCTGATGACCTGATGGTACTGAACGACCAGATTATCACATCTATAAAGTTTTTTTCCCTGATGGCACAAGCATATTCCAGGACTGGAACTGCAGGACTGCCCCCCACATTGTGCACCATAATCAAAGCTAAAAACAGATATATATATATTTTTTTTAAGAGATAGTGCTAGCAAGTGATAATAGGAAAAAAAAAATTTCACAGAAGTTCTAAAAAATTAAATTTAAACTTACTCATTATCTATACCGCTCATCCTGTACACAGTTGCAGGAATCCTGGAGCTTATTCCAGGGGAACCAAGGGCATAAGAGGGAGTGTCAATTCATTGTGCGCATACAGGCAATTTCAATTAAATAAATCTGTCTTTGGACCGTGGCAGTACCCCTAGGAAACCCACCAAGCACTGGGAAAACATGCAAACTGCATGCACACAAACCCAAAGGAAAATGTAAACTATAAACAGATAAAAATGACATCTTTAGTAAGTAAATTATTTTTCTTTTATTGATGGAAGTAGAAGATGAATAAAACACTTTAGCACATAGCCGTTCTCAGAAAATAATCTTCTGGCTGGTAAAACCGACGTCACTTTGGGTCAAGTAGCATCTTATTTCCTGATTATATTCCAACAATAGCATTCACTACAGTATTGCATACATTTTTTATAATTATATTTTGACATTTTTTTTTAAGTCTTTGTTGCTGTTGTTAGCAATAAGGGGAGAGATACAAGACTATATATGACCACATATTGTTAAAGTGATGTTAATTGTTCAAGCTGCATTTCATTATGAGAAACCTTACATATTTATTGTTTTCAGTTTTTTAAATAATTAAATTTATATTTATATACTGGGTGTCCGAAAAGTCAGTAAACCAATGAGAGTAAGGCTAAATATACAGAATTTTGGATTTATATACAGCATATGCTGTAAGTTAATTAAGTTATCTTATGTCACCTAGACAGCAGGCAGGGTTAAGTGCACAACAGTGGCAACTTGATAGAGCTGGAACACTAATCGCCAAACTTTCAAATCAGTAACTTGGAGGCTTACCACGGTGAGCTAATATGTCCACTCTCTAGGTTTTTCTTAATTGCTTTGTCACAGTCCCCCCCTCCCAAATTAAAAAAATTTCAGATATATGAGCAAATATTTGCTTAACATTGGTTCCTAATTTTCTGGACAGCCTGTTGAACAACTCACAGAATATACAAAATACCAGGTCCTGCATAATCTGGAAGCTCCCTGTATTCAAAGAACTTCCATTCATTACATTTAAAAGCAGTAAAACACCCCGGCAGCACGAAACCATTGACTTAGACTGCAATGGTTACTGACACCACACAGATTACGCATATGAACTTGACACTCACACTGTCTTAAAGCTTGTAGTCACTACATCTGTGACATTTTGCATAATAGGATGAACAATTTTAACTTGCATCCTCACCACTCACTTTTGAAACGCTATTATTGCTTTTATTGTAAGGACTGGAATGTACTGAACTTGTGCTTGCAAGCTCATCTATACTTGGAAACACTTTCTTAACAAACCATTTAAAAAGGTTGGTGTTATGTTCCAGCATTTGGACAGCTTTTAAGCACAAATGTAGTCAGTCAGTGTTACTGTAGGGCAAGGTTTGTTTTTCCCCTGACAAACAGCCTTCCTGTGTGCCCGAAAATACTGGATCCACGAGCTACATACCTTCCATTCAGGAGCAAAGAAACTAAAGCATGACCTTCAGCTTTGTGTTCACATTTTACTACACAAATAAATCCAATGAAGAAACACATCACAGTAATCTTTTTAACCAAGGCTGTTAAACAAAAAGACACCACAGAGAAATGAATAGTAGCTCAAAAATGGTCACAAAAAAGAAGGAAATGGAATGGAAAAAAAAACACCTGAAAATTAGGAGGAAAAACAAATGAACAATGAAAAAAAGCACAGCCTTGTCTGTGTTAGAACTGGAAGTTTTCATCAGCCATGTCGATAGCCCAGGCAAACTTTGCTCTATGAGTCTTGTTGTAGATCTTCTCCACAGGAACGTTGTTCTTCTTACACCTGTGATAGAACCACATATGCAATGGTCAGACATTCTGCAAGATCCAAAGCTAAACAGCGTATACTTTGCCTATACATCTTTTACTCAGATTCATTAAATTATAATAATACATGACTACAAGCATGAGAAATCAGTGAAACTGTGTAGTGAAGTCTTGAAAAGCTGCATATTGCTTTCATTGTTCGCAATGGCTGCAAACAATCAGCAACAAAGAATTGCAGACAATGAGGGGGAAAAAAAAGGCAAAAGAAATTATTGCTTCAAAACATGATCTTAAAAGGGACAGTCTGTCTCCACAGCTCCCTTAGAATTTGCACCAGATGTGGCATGGTCACCAGTGTGCTGTCCCAAAATCTGAGTGACCCCTTCAGGGTTTTGCTGCCTAGCCAAGTGAATCATGTGCGCCATCCCTCATCAAATCATTAATGAATGATTTTTAAATTATAAACACACCGTCATTATCACTTTCATGTCTTGCCAGTAATACAACTTGTGTGTAGTTGGGCAGTTCAAGTTGAAGCCTAAAAGAAAAACTGCCGCAGTGGTAAAGTGCTTGCCCCATCATCCAGAGATCGCTGGTTTGATTCCCGCGTGATGCTGTAACCTCGTAATTTTGTGAAAGGAAATCCCAGGAGGGCAGCAGTTTAACATAATCAAACAAGCAATGGTAATTGGAATTGATGTGAATATTATTTTAATTCTATTTCGATTTCATTTGTACAGCACTTTTAATATTGCAGACAATGGCAAAAATAAAACTCGAGACGAACTAGACAGTATTAACTAAACTTCTTGACCAAAATATGAGTGAGTGATTAGACAATTACATAATTGCTATTAAAGAAATTTGGTATTCACTAAAATCCTGTTAATGTAGAATAACATACATACACATAAGATGATTAAACTAATAAACAACTCAAATAATTGAACTCAAAATTATATACTTTTCATGGACTACATTTACAGTATATCTGGTTTATACAATCCAGTTTAAATGGCTTATTTCTAAAATCACATTTACAGCATTTAGCAGACACCTATATATAGAAGGATTTAAATAAATGTTCTGTACTTTCTATAAACACTGCATTCTCATGACAGTTCAAAGGGTCAGGGACCAAGAACATCAAAAACGAAGATTTTATTTGATACATTATTTGAACGCAAGAAAAAGCAAGTGAGGCAACACAAATTCAAAAACTATTTCAACTGTGAAAAAGAAATGAGCCTAAATTAAATGCCATGGCTTTTTATTAAAACATAATAACAATAAAGTAGTACTAGTTGATTATTTTATATTTTTGTTGGCATGTAAGTCAGATTTTCCACCTTTACCCTCATCTTTCATTCTGAATCAAAATTTCAGGCCTGAGCTTGATCGGGTATTTTGCGCAATCAGCCGTCTATGCCCTTGAACTTTTATGGCCATCACATTAAATGCAAATGAGCTGAGTCTGGTACACGCTGTGCAGTTTATGGGTGATCAACCCATGCGTGTTACTACAAAGAAAATCAGCCTTTCTGAAACTTAATTAACTCCTATAAATCCAGCAGAGATATTTGGTTTGACGTAAACAATTACACACTTTATTAAAAGATTTGAGGCTCAAGGTGTGCGATGCAGTGGGGAACCTTATACTTCTGAATGGGGCCACTGACATCATGGGGAATACCACTGCCACCAAGGGGTGTGCCTGGTCTGCAACGATCTTAGGCAGGTGGCATGTGTCAAATTGATGCTCACGGAAACGGGCTTACTCATTGCACCAAGCAAATTCATTCCGATGATATAGTTCCAGTTTTTGCATGCCCAGTGCCCTGTTAGGTCATCTACTTTATGCATGACAAGTAATGTTTCCAACAATTATATACAGATAGATCTTTTAACTAATAATTCACTATATCACAATTCCAGTGGGTCAAAAGTTTGCATAACTAACAGATTACAAGAATTGTTTTGCAGTCATACCGTGTGTTAGACAGCTGGAAGTTCAATACAACATGGGTGTATTGGTACAAAATTGTAGGAAATTCCAGGCCTGAGCAATCATGCGGCTGCAGTCTATGTCTAAGTCCTCAAAAAACTGATGATTTGCATCAGCTATGGATAGGACTGTCTTCATGGCAAAAGGGAACCGTCTCCAGTCACCACATGTTTCCCAAGCAGACCACAGAGGGCCTCTATGCGACGAGATCTCCAATCAGAAGCAGGGGGACCCGCGGGTGTTTTTTAAGGCCTTGTTTCAAACTCAGTGGTTCTTTGTTTGACATAATAGGAAAAATCTAAGAAAATTAGCCAAGACCACAAAAACATTGTACACCTTGTGAAGTCTGCTTTATCCTTGGAAAAAATTTGTACAAATACCTGAAGGTACCATGTTCATCTGTACGAAAATTTCCATGCAAATATAAACACTATGGGACCACACAGCCACTGAGGAAGGAGAAGCGTTTTACCTCAAAGAAGTGTCCGAAAGGTAGGTAGGAAAAGTAGAAGAAATGTCCCCTGGTCTAATGAAACGATTTTATGATATACAATTCATATATATTATTTATAGGAAATATAATAATATAATAAAAAAAATTATATATATATATATATATATATATATATATATATATATATATATATATATATCATTTTATATTTTTTATATATATATATATATAAATAATTTTATATATATAGCCAAAAAGTTAAACCTCGAATCACATTTGGTGAACAATGCCCCCAGGTTTCCAAAGTTGTGGCAGAGTGGCTCAAGTTAAAATCATAAAGCCTTAACCTCAGTCCAATAGAAAAATGTGTAGGCAGAACTGAAAATGTGTGTAAAAGCAAGGAGGCCTACAAAAAAATTGGCTAAGTTACACTATACTGTCAGCAGGAATGGGCTAAAATGTAAGCAACTGATTTTGAGAAGCTTTTGGAAGGCTACCAGAAATGTCTGACCCAAGTTAAGCAATTTAAAGGCAATATTACAAAATACTAAACTAAGTGTATGTAAAATTATAAGTGACCTATTATTCTGCTATTTTGCATTCCTAAAATAAAGCATTAATCCTAATCGACTTAAAACAGAAATGAGTAATGGCATTAAATGTCAGGAACTATAAAAAAAAAAAGTTTAAATGTATTTGGATAAGGTGTGTATAAACTTCTAACTTCAACTCTATGTATATGACTCATGGTAACTTATAGAGACCTGCACTATAGACATTGCTCTGATGTCGGCTGCACTTCTCAGTTGCAGAAACATAGTGGGTGACTGTAGTGAATGTTAATAGTAAGGCAGACAGTGCAAAAAATCTTGGCATCTTAGCAAGTAAAATAATCTTTAATCTAGCACAACCCATGTATAATTTTTTTTAAGTTTACAACAAAACGAATGTAAGATTAATAAAGATTATTAAGTCAAATTATACTTAAACTGTAAGTGAAAAATTTAGTAGGAGAGACACTAACATCTTTGTAGATTTTAAATGGAAATAAGCTTAAGCTTATATTTGGTTTATAGTAATCTTGTTTTAACAAAGTACACTTGTAAACCAAATTGAATTTTCCCATAAGAAATAATGGAAACTCAAATTATCCGTTCCACAGCCCTCCCCAAAAAATACATAAAAATAATTAATACAAAATCTAAAGTAAATATTAAACAAATTAACCTACACTTTACCTTTTAAAAAAGTAAAAATAAAACCCGACAGATAAGCGTTTCCGTTTGTTTGCGCAGGCGCTTTGTGTCTGGGTATGTGTGTGAGTGAGTGAATCTAAAGTAAGCTCCCCACTCCCCCTCTTCACGTCTTACACAGTTACTCTTCCTCCACTCTTTTCACACACAACGGAAACACTGTTTTATCGGAACAATAAACAAGAAATCTCTCTAATGACACTCGATTGAGCAACCCACTATCAGAATCCTTGGGAAGGAGGGGGAGAGGCACAGACACAAAGAGCAGGTTGAGCCTTGAGCAGGGAGAGAAAATAGATTTTTAACCTCTTTAATGAGACTTGCTTTTGCTTTACATGCGCACTGTACACATATGCATACAGACACTAAATAAAATATGTTTTACACACATGGTCACAGTGTTCTAGTAAACAGTACACACGTGCACGGATGTTGATTAGACCAGTAAGACGCGCACTAAGACCCAGCAGGGGAGACGATTACCCACAATTCTGCAGTGCGAGAGAGAGAGAAAGGTTGTGATCATGTGACACTCGGCGTGAAAACAAGAAACGCATACGTGATATCTGATACTTGGTACTCGTAAACCAAGACTTGCTCGTTTTCCAAGTTTCCAATGTATTAGATGTAATACATATATGGTAATACAATACACACACACACACACACATACACACTTCTAATAGTTACACCAATTGCAAGTGTTAGATTAGACAAACAGTGGCTAAGATTGCTAACTCATAATAATAATAATAATCAGGTAATATTTTAGTCAGCATGTTAATCAGACTCTATCTAAAGAATCTATCAGGAGTTTTATTTAGAGTTCTTTTGTTTAAAAGCAAGTAGCAGGTTGCTAAGAGGCTTTTTGTAATCAAGCTGCACACTCATTTCTTTTTGCTTACAAACACCCAAAGGGGTCTTTATTTTATAAGCAAAAATCATTTTACTGCTTTAATAAAGCCAAGCAGCAGCACAAAAATCCCATGCTGTAGAGTGTGCAATGCGTAATGTGTTACCAGGCCACAGTGATGCGGGGGTCGAGGTAGTTGAGCTTGGAAGTGCCCAGAGCGATGACCTTGTTCTCCTCTCGGTCTGTCTCCTGCAGCTTGAGCTTCTTTAACTGTTCCGACAGTCTCTTCAAAGCTTTTTCCTTCTTCTCCACCAACCTAACAGACAGCCATGGAACAGGAGGGAGGCTTGTTTTTAGAGAAATAACATGCTTCAGGTACAATATGCAGATGAGCATTGGTGTACTGCTAATGTGTTACTGCTATAGTATTATTGTTGAAGGTACATGTTCTTATATGTCCAGTCCATAATCAATTTATTTTACACACACAGTAATTTTCTGTTCTAATCTTCATGTTCTATTTAAAAATTATGGTTTACAATACCATGCAAAAGTCTTGTGTCACCCCAATTTCTTCATATTTTGCTTGGAAAGAGTCAGACTTCCTTGTATTTTTAATGTAGTCTTAAGGAATAATTCTCCAAGCTCTCATTTTTAGCAAGTGTTTGGTTTTCATTTTTTTGGTAGCCTCTGTCCCTGACCAGTTTCAGAGGAATGTTTGTTTGTTTGTTAACCTATGCACCACTCAAGCATAAAAAAACATCTAACTTAAGGCATTAACCAGTGCAGATGACAGATGATCAGGCCGGTGATTAGTATACTGCTGATACTAAATGCTAAGTGGTCGGAACAGATGAGAGGGGAAATGAGGTTGTTGCTAAGGTTGTTGCATAATTTTATTATTATTTTTTATCTTTAGGCACTTTGCAGACTGTCAAACATTTGTTCCCTTTCTTTAATTGAATCTACGTTTTATTTATATAATGTGAAAACATGAGGAATCGCTCAAGACTTTCGCACAGTACTGTATAAAAAAACAGCCAGGTTACAGTTCAAGATGTACAAAAACACCATTGTTTCAGCAATCTCAACCTCTGCAAATCTGAATAGTTTGTCTTAACCAAAATTATGTCTAAGGGCTTTGTGTCAAATAAAACATTTAACAGGCAACCCTTGAAATAACTCCAAAACACACACAACAGCCAGCGGATACACAATGGTGGTAGGTTAAATGCTGATTTCTTACTTCTTCGACTTCTCTGATGGTTGCTCCTTGTGATCTTTCTTTGCCTGTTTCAGCTCCTTTTTGGCTTTCTCCACTTCCTCCATTTTCTTTTTGATCTACAAAAAAAGCTTTAACCTAAGCATCTTCATATGGACACAGAAAGAGCAAAACAGAATGCAACCACATCCTACCACTTATATATGCTACTGATCTGCTAGTCATTATTTATATTCAACAAGCTCTGAAGTCTCTCCGAGTGCCATCATAGTGTTTCCTATGTGTGGGGGAAAACCTGTCAAATGTCTCAGTAAATGAATTAAATTCAAGTATAAAGAAAAAAGAAAATAAAAAACATTTATAAGAACCCATATTTCTCCAAGGCAATTTAGAAATGCGTTATTTACTTTATTACTCTCACCCAGCCTGTGTACTCTCACCTAGCAAAGATTATGTCAGAACCAATATAACAAACATGGTGGTCAGTTTGAGCAAAACAGTGATGTGAAGTCTCATTTCCACACCGACTGAATGTCAGGCTTTAATCAAGCTGTTGGACAGCTACATGTTTTAGTGAAACAGACATTAGCACAATCAGTTCAGTTTGTAGGCAGATACCGGCTGTCAATAGCAGACTGCATTCGATCACAAAAGGCTATGTAACTATAAATCTTTTCATTTAAAAAGTTTTCAAATACAAGTATTTATGGTTCCAGTCGCACGTTTTTGTTCATCTGTTCAAGATTTTAAGATCAACATTGCTGAACAGTTATGCACAGCATGTCATTATAAAATAAATAAATGAATAAATAAAGAAAAAAATCTCTCATATTGGTGCCACGTTTGTCCCATCAAAAGTAACACTGGAACCATTTCTTGCAAAAATTTAATTTAAGAAAACTAAATTAATTTAATTTTGTTTTGCTTGAACAATATGCGTATACTGGTGCTGTATATACTCTTCTGTTTCCAATAACAATCCCGTCACTAGAAAGATGGCTATCTTAAAGTGTGCTGAAATTTAATAAATGGGTCTTTTGATCAGTTATTCCTTACAACTACTATGAGCTAATGAAATAAAACAAGCAGATGATGTCTCTCAATTTGGGTATAAACTGAATGACAGTGTTGGTGAGCCTGTTCTGGCCTGGTTTCAGTTTTTAAATGAGCAATGACAAGCTAGCCAAAGAAAAAGAAAACTAATACTGCAAATGGCAAATAAACATCAAAACCAAATGACTGCCTGGACACTGGCTCCACATTTTAGCTGCATCTAAACACCAACTTAGCTCCAACTACATTCAGTTATTGTTGGATGGCACTCAGGATATCAATATATCAGTGTGCAGGACCTTAGAACACTGCTGATTACAGGAGCAGTGTACTTTAGCTTGTCGTGGTCCTGATTCTGTCATAAAATCCTATACGCGCCTCCGAACAATGGAAGATAATTAAGACTTAGAAATATATGTGAGGCCTCCGAGTGGCGCAGTGGTAAAGCGCTCGCCCTATCATCCGGAGATCGCTGGTTCGAACCCCGGGTGATGCTGTTTTCCTCTCACAGCCGGAGGCACAGAGAGAGCTGATTGGCCGAGCTCTCTCAGGGGGGAGGGATGAGAGGTACTTGTGCTCCCACATTAACCACGGCTCTACAGCCAATCAGGGGCGTCTGTGAGCTCGCGCACACGAAAGGAGCGGCTAGCGCTTTCCTCCGAGTGTGTTACTCCGACCCTAACGGTGCGTGAGCAAGCAGTTCGAAAAGATGCGGTCGGCTCGCATCACGTGGTTCGGAGGAAACACGGGATAGCTTTCGTCCTCCCGACTGAGTGGTGGTAGTAGCCTTAATGTGGGAGCCTCCTAGTGACGGGGAGAAATTGGCCACGACTAGATTGGGGAGAAAAATCGGGGAAAAAAGAATTGGACAGGACTAAATAAAAAAAAAAAATTATATATATATATATATATATATTATATATATATATATATATATATATGTGACAAAACTTTTAATTCCTTAGAAGTGACTGTTGTTTATATCAGCAGCATAAATATAATTACAGCGATTAATTATTTACATGAATACTAATTAGCAGGAAGTCACAGCTTTACCTTCTCCTGAAGAGCCAACATGGACTTCTCAAATGTTTTGGGTGCTGCCCTCTGGTGGTTGCAGAGAATAGCCACAGCTCTGTTCGCTCGGTTATAAGCCAGTACTTTTTCCTCCACAGTCATATCATCTAAAGGCGCACACACACATACACACAGCCAATGGCAGTGGTGGAAAATAAAGGTCAATGTGACACTACATCAACAAAATTACCTCTTACCAACACTATTAATAATATTTAATAATGACTTAAGGCAGAAGGAGAATGCTAATAATGATGACAGTGTACACAGTTCTTGTGCACTGCCTAATTTTCATAAATCTAATAGAGTATTTTTATCCACCAGAGCCGACAAAGAACTCTATGCTGTTTCTGCACTTTTGCGATTTTTAATTCATAATAATAACTTACATTTAATTATTCATTTAACAGTTAATGATCAAGTTAATAATTGTTTGTAATTAAGAAGTAACAGCAATTAAAAAAACAAAAACAAGAAACAAATATAAGAAAGAAATAAAATTAAATACGGCTACTACTACTACCACCATCATCACGACTACAACTAACAATCTCCTAAATCTCTTGCACATACTGGCTGGTTTAAAAACAAAGATTAGATGGTAGAGAAGAAAAATCACTCAAGCTTACAGTGCTTTAGTCCTCTGGGGTTGGACAGAACCTCAAACGTTTTTGAGCATTTTTACTAAAACATACTAAATGCATACAAAAGAAGGTAATTCCTCTTGGAGGCTGAAAATCCATCTAAGGATCATAAGATGTGTTTTGGCCCACTAGCTAGAATAGAATAGAATAGGTTGTTTCCATGTAGCGGTGTGTTTGTTAAGCATAGTTTTAAATGCAGCCTGATTTTTAACCAAATTTGACTGTGGTCTTTGCAGATCAGTTTAGGCAATTTGGCCACCGAGATCAACACGATGCTCGATATTTACATAACTGTGCAGCACACAGATGTGAGTTTGCAACTTCTTAAGGGAATGACTATAAATTGTTATTAGGGATTCAGTTCTTGGCTTGTTTTTGTAGCATATAAGAGTCAAGAAACTGAGCCAGTATCTTTGCTCCTTCTGCAAGGTGAGTGTGAGCTCGCACTGACCGATGGTGAGCTTGTTCAGCTGCTCCTGCAAAGTGGTGGACGCGTTGAAAGTTCGAAACACTTTGGCTGTCAGCCCAGGCATTGCCTCATTGAGCTTCTTATTGAGGTAGATTGTCTGTAAAAAGTTCATACAACATTAATGCATTCCTACTAATAAAGTAATTCATGTAATGGTAAATTGCTGTCTAAATACCAGAGGTGGAAAGTAACAAATTACATTTACTCTCGTTACTGTAATTGAGTAGTTTTTTTTTTAGACTACTTAAACTACTTTTTAAAGTAGTTGAAGTAGTCTGTAATATTACTTTTCCCCCCAAGTATGTTTTGTTTGAAGTATTGTACTTTGCTACATTTGAAATCATGTTTGCTACTGAATTTTTTTTTTTATGAATAAAACAAAAAAAAATTAAACCTCTGGCCATTGTAACAGCCACTACTATGTTGTATACCACATTATGTATGTATGTATGCATGTACAGTGGTCTGAAAAACTATTTGCCCCCTTCCTGATTTCTTATTCTTTTGCATGTTTGTCACACAAAATGTTTCTGATCATCAAACATATTTAACTATTAGTCAAAGATAACACAAAATGCAGTTTTTAAATGATGCTTTTTATTATTTAGGGAGAAAAAAAATCCAAACCTACATGGCCCTGTGTGAAAAAGTAATTGCCCCCTGAACCTAATAACTGGTTGGGCCACCCTTAGCAGCAATAACTGCAATCAAGCGTTTGCGATAACTTGCAACGAGTCTTTTACAGCGCTCTGGAGGAATTTTGGCCCACTCATCTTTGCAAAATTGTTGTAGTTCAGCTTTATTTGAGGGTTTTCTAGCATGAACCGCCTTTTCAAGGTCATGCCACAACGTCTCAATAGGATTCAGGTCAGGACTTTGACTAGGCCACTCCAAAGTCTTCATTTTGTTTTTCTTCAGCCATTCAGAGGTGGATTTGCTGGTGTGTTTTGGGTCATTGTCCTGCTGCAGCACCCAAGATCGCTTCAGCTTGAGATGACGAACAGATGGCCGGACATTCTCCTTCAGGATTTTTTGGTAGACAGTAGAATTCATGGTTCCATCTATCACAGCAAGCCTTCCAGGTCCTGAAGCAGCAAAACAACCCCAGACCATCACACTACCAGCACCATATTTTACTGTTGGTATGATGTTCTTTTTCTGAAATGCTGTGTTACTTTTACGCCAGATGTAACGGGACACGCACCTTCCAAAAAGTTAAACTTTTGTCTCGTCGGTCCACAAGGTATTTTCCCAAAAGTCTTGGCAATCATTGAGATGTTTTTTAGCAAAATTGAGACGAGCCTTAACGTTCTTTTTGCTTAAAAGTGGTTTGCGCCTTGGAAATCTGCCATGCAAGCCGTTTTTGCCCAGTCTCTTTCTTATGGTGGAGTCGTGAACACTGACCTTAATTGAGGCAAGTGAGGCCTGCAGTTCTTTAGATGTTGTCCTGGGGTCTTTTGAGGCCTCTCGGATGAGTTGTCTCTGCGCTCTTGGAGTAATTTTGGTCGGCCGGCCACTCCTGGGAAGGCTCACCACTGTTCCATGTTTTTGCCATTTATGGATAATGGCTCTCACTGTGGAGTCCCAAAGCTTTAGAAATGGCTTAATAACTTTTACCAGACTGATAGATCTCAATTACTTTTGTTCTCATTTGTTCCTGAATTTCTTTGGATCTTGGCATGATGTCTAGCTTTTGAGGTGCTTTTGGTCTACTTCTCTGTGTCAGGTAGCTCCTATTTAAGTGATTTCTTGATTGAAACAGGTGTGGCAGTAATCAGGCCTGGGGGTGACTACAGAAATTGAACTCAGGTGTGATAAACCACAGTTAAGTAATTTTTTAACAAGGGGGGCAATCACTTTTTCACACAGGGCCATGTAGATTTGGAGTTTTTTTTCTCCCTTAATAACGTAAACCTTTATTTAAAAACTGCATTTTGTGTTCAATTATGTTATCTTTGAGTAACAGTTAACGGTTTTTGATGAGCAGAAACATTTAAGTGTGACAAACATGCAAAAGAATAAGAAATCAGGAAGGGGGCAAAAAGTTTTTCACACCACTGTATGTATGTATGTTGCCCTTTTAAGAGTTGCCGCCCCTACTCCAGTGTGTGCGCTGCAGAGGTGTGCGTGTGTGTGTGAGAAAGAGAGAACGAAGTAGGAGCTCAGGTGTGCTGCTCACCTCCGAAACGCTCTATTCTTTTACCCTTTTCTTTACTTTTACTTTATGTTTTGTATTATAATTTTGATTATAATAAGTTAAAAAGGCCGATAAAGGTTTTGTGCTAAACGTTATTCTTGGCTCTGAGCTCTTTTTCTTCCCCCCGGCTATCCGGCGCAAAGCGTCAAACCATATTTAAGCGACCACTTTGATTTCAAGCACAAGAAAGGTAACAGCTTTATTATGAAGGTGTTCCTTCAATCAAAAACAACTAGTTTGAGATTTATATCCGCTTGTCTTTTTTGAACTACACTAGAATCCCCCCATATCACCCCCGCTGTTAAGAAAAAAAAGTAACTTGGTAACTTTTTAATGAGCTACTTTTTACTTGAACACATTTTTATAATTGGTAACTTTACTTGTACTTCAGTAAAATTTCACTGAAGTAACAGTACTTTTACTCGAGTACAAAATTTTATTACTCTTTCCACCTCTGCTAAATACACCTATTAAAAGGATGATGCGTCCCTGTAAACAAGTGAGATGCTTACAGAGATTCTGTCAAATAAGTCGTCTTCTGGATCCTTGTTTTCCATGAACAGTTTCACGTTTTTGAAAACCTGAATAGAAATATCACATCTCAGTTTATGATAGTAGATTTACAGCCAGCATTTTAAGTTAGAGGTGGGCAATAAAGTTACCACATCATAATTTTATATCTGTTAACAGGTTTCCAAAAAAAAACCTTTTTCAGTAGTTTCACATTTGCTAATAGTCGGCAGCATAAACATGGTACTACTTGCGGTAAAAAGAACAAAGGCGAATTTAAAGCCGATTAAAATTATTTAACAAAGGAAAAAAATTAAAAATATATATTACATCCCATGAACTACTTATTACTGTACACAGTGGAAGTCTGGTGGTGTGTCTGCCCTAATTAAAAGGTCTGTGATTTTTAAAGGTACACTTATTAATTTACACACACAACAAAAGTCAAGAGAAAAACATGAGACAATTGTAAAGAAACATGCAGCACTGCTCACTTGTTTTTCCACAGGCACTTTGTTGTAATAACGGATAGAGTCCTTGCCCAGGAAGTCAAACTCCACCACATAGTCCTGACCATCCTGGTGTCGGTGGAGAGTGATGTGCTCGACACGCAGAGAGCAGCAGCCCACCGTGTCTGCGGTATCATCATCCTTTTCATTACCAGCCCTCAGAGCTAGCTACACACATATACACAAAACTAATAATACATGATCATGTATTGCTTATAGAATAGTACGTGTGCATTTATTGTGTGTACAACTGTACAAATTCATGCGCAATAATAATATCCACCTTGTCGATGAAGTATAAAGCAACTCCTCGCTGTCTTTGTTTCATTTCTCGTGCAGTCCAGGCTGTTCGGTACTCACGCCTGATATCATCCACTCTCAGTTTCAGCTTACGAGCAGTTTCATACTTCTGCCAGTCCTTCTCCCCCTGCACAGGACAAATAACCTTCAAAATCCAGCATTCAACATCAAAACATCAACAACATAATTTTTCTGGGCTTCCGAGTGGCGCAGTGGTGAAGTGCTTGCCTATCATCCACAGATCACGAGTTTGATTCCCGGGTGATGCTGTAACCTCTCACAGCTCTAGAGAGCGCTGATTGGCCCGGGGAGGGATGAGAGTTACTTATTGCTCCTACATTAATCACGGCTCTACGGCTATTCAGGGGCGTCTGTGAGCTCACACAAGCGGACAAATAACGCAAGTGTTACGCCGCCCTCAATGGTGCGTGAACGAGCAGTTTGAAAATACGCGGTCGGCTGGCATCATGTGGTTCAGAGGAAACATGTGATAGTCTTCGGCCCTCCTGACTGAGTGGTAGTAGTAGCCTTAATGTGGGAGCCCCCTAGTGACGGGGAGGAATTGGACGCAACTAAATTAGGCAGGAAATCGGGAATATATACACACAATTTTTCATTTGAAACACACAGTTCACATATGTATGCACCAATATAATGTTAAATTTTGCAACAGTTAGTCTAGACTGAGCAGGAGCACTGCGATGTTTTACTATACGCATCACTCTCAGGTGTTCTACAGTCGTTAATTACACTGACTGTCGGTTGAAGTGTGGGTGAAAGGTGGTCGGTACAGTCCGCAGGACTGAGGAGGGAGTAGCTACATGCCAAAATCCACATACAAAACAGTCATGGAAGTTAGGGTTGTGCCGATAGACGATACTATTGTCTATCGACGATAGTCAGCTATATGGACGATACAGATGTCGCCATTAAAAACCCACGTTTCAAGAAAAGGAATCCCGTGACTTGCCACGGCTGCGCACGGCAAGCTGTGAAAATGCCCTTCATTACCTGTATGGGGCAGTCGTGTTTCAGTCTGAAGTATTGTGTGTCTACTGAAGCCGAAAATGTGTTCTCTCTCCTAGTCACCCATTGACAGCAAGCGACAGAGCTCATAAACATGTCGAGCTCAAACTGTAAATACTGATAAGTATTAATTCTTCATTTTCTTCTCTCCTTCAATGATGATACTTCTTCGACGGCGCTTTCTTCATTCAGTATAATTATTATTAGTAGTACTGCTCCGAATTTATTATTGTGATTTTTCCTTATTATTGTAACGCACCCGCGCGTGTGTGCAAAAAAACTACAATGAGGTATGATATGTTAGCCTAAAACAATTGTTTTATTGTGTTTATGCGCTTTAAATTTACACTAAACAATAAACACTGCCTTGTGCAAAGTGAAAGTGAGTTGCGTGTGCAACTTTTTGATCAAAAGGCTGATAAACGCGTGCGCAGATATGAGCAGATTTATCGATAAAACAACAGACATGAAATGAAAAAAAAAACAACCACAAAAATATGTACTACTCTCTGAATACGACGCGACAGCACGCAGAATCCCTGGGCTTTAACTACTATCGTGTATCGGCGATCTTACAGGCTGACGATAGGACGATATGACAATGGGCATTATCGCGCAACCCTAATGGAAGTACGCACTCCCTTGCGTCTATGCCGCTTAATTTTGTATATTGGGTCGCAGGGGCCTGGAGCCTATCGCAGGAAAGGGGCACGAGGTGGGGTACACCCTGGACAGGGTGCCAAGTACACGGTTTTGGCAAATGTCCTGGTTTGACTTAAACACCCCCACTACTTCTTTCTTCAGTTTGTTTTTTATATGTACAGCAGTTATAACAGACACTGTTATAACCAGCTTTACTGAAATCCAAATGTGGATTTTGATCCCAACTAGAGGCATCAGTAGGAAATAAACTCCCTCAGACAATATAAAAAAGAAATTCTTTAAGGAATGAGACTGAATAGAGGCATATATGTGTAGAATAGGTATAGTAAAGTCAAATACACAAATTGTGTGGAAAAGGTGCTAACAGTTACTATAAAAATATTGGAAATGACAAAATGGATGCTAGAAGTATTTAAAGTTAGAGGGTACAATATCAGTTAAACTTCATTTAACAATGTACAGTATTATTTATTCCGACAGTTCTAATGTACTTGAATGGGTTTAAATGAATCCTTCACACCACAGAACGAGAAGAAATTCCGTCTTCACCACAAACCACAACATGTCTTTCCCAGGAGGTACAGTGACCAATCCAACCAATCATTTGGTCTGCACCCAGACCATGGAGGCGATTGCTTGTTTTCGTATGGTGCAGTCCCACACATGAGTTCACTTACAGCAAACCCCAGACCACTATTTTAAAGAAATGGTTCCAAGACCACTTTCTAAAAGAATCTGATAACATTCCTATTCAGGCAAACATGCTTCAAAAGAGCAAAATCTTGAAATCAATCAAACAAAGTGCACAGGTTGAGATGAGTAGAGGACAACGAGTAGCCCATTTAGACTTTGCAGAAGCCTTCACCTTGAGTTTGGAGCTGGGATTAAGCATGATGTACTTGATGTGTCCATGGATGTTCTCTATCCAGGATGCCAGCCATGTGACGGTGTTATCATGCTGCACTCTCTTCCACCGATGGCCTGCAGGTGGCTCTGGGACCTTCGCATCTCTGACAAGACAAAGATCAAACTTTTAAATAACATGATGTACCATTATGCAATCATCCGCTTGGTTAATTTCTAGAAATACACCGATTTATCAGACATACATCGGCACTGACTGGCATAGGACTATCAGCAAATAAGATGACAAGTGACCGATGTTTACTTGCAGCGGCATATCAAAACCCAACGGCCATTTAAGATCCAATAGGTGGGTGCTCCCATAACAGAGAAGGTGTGCGCAAGTGTGGTTGGGTTTCAAAAAAAATGTTGACCATGTGTTCATATTTCATTTTATAGAAGAAAGATTAGTGATATACTGACTAACCTCTATTTATTTGAGTTTTTACTTACTGACTGCAATTAATAATCACATCCTCAGGTTGGACACGCTTCTTTAGCTTGCCCATTTTGGGGTGTTCACCTCGTCCTCTAAAAAGCCCTGGAGGTTCCAGACGAAAATTGCCTATTTTCTCCCTATGTCCATCCAGCAGACAGTATCCATACTCCTCTGTAAGTTTATTGCCTTCTTCCTTTAAAACCTGAGTAAAAAGATTAATACTTTATACATATTTTGGATATGAGTTGCAGACGTTGCGATAGTATATTAAACTATACATATAAAACTTCATAATACATATATAAGCCATGTGTACAAGTGCGTGCCCCTCTTAATTTTGCAAAAAAAAAAAAAAAGAAATATTAAGGAGCCCTTGATTAAATAGTTTGTAGCTCTACCCATAGAAGCAATACCTTTCATTTTCTGTATGATTTTATCAGTCTCTCAACATTATGGAAGAGTTTTGATCCATTTGTTCTTTACAAAATTGTTTCAGTTCAATGATGTTTTTCGGCATTCGCTTAAGCTAGCTCTGTTAACGTCCCACATTAGCATTAAAATTGGGTTAAGGTCTGGGCTTTGACTAGGCCATTTCGAAACGTGATTATTTTATTTTTCAGTCATTCTGATGTAGATTTACTGGTGTGCTTTGGATCATTGTCCTGATACATGACCCAATTTAGACCAAGCTTTAACTGTCAGACAGATGGCCTCCTATTGGCCTCTAGAATACTTTGGTATACAAGAGTTCATTGTCAACTCGAGAATTGCAGGGTGCTCAGGTCCTGTGGCTGCAAAAACAAGTGTCTTTCTCTTGGTAACCCTTCCAAACAAACTGCACTTGTTCAGTCTTCTTCTGATTGTGCTCTCATGGACTTTAACATGCTCAGTAAAGCCTGTAGGGTCTGAGATGTAGCGCTTTTTGAATTTCCCTGAGCACTGCGCTGTCTGACCTGGGACATCCACTTCTGGGAAGACTGGTAACTGTCTTAAATGCTTTTCACTTGCGAATAATCTCACTTACTGTAGGATTTTGACCGCCAATTTGTTTGGTGTGCAGGAACAATTACTTTTCTAAGACTATTGCTTATGTCTTGCCCCCATGGCACTGTGTTAGTGCACACACCTGAATGCTCCAAACTGCCAAAACATCTATTTTTATAGAGATCCTTCTGATCCTTCTTACCCTCTTAAAATCCTGTGGAAGCAGTAAGGGAGAACTTTTTATTAACCATGTTTTTTTTCTTTTTGGCTTTATGTTTGTTAAATAAATAATGGCCCAGGAAAAAAAAATTGTTTGTTGTTTGTCTAGGGTTGTATGTGCCTAAAACTAAGACCTTTTATGACCTGACGATTATGCTTTTCCATGCACACAAAAGAAAAGAAACAGAAAAGGGGGCACTAACTTTAACACATGACCTATACAGTATAAATGGACATACACTCCAACATTCACTTACTTGTTTTTCTTCTTTGGTCATGTTCTTCTTTTCCTCTGACTTTTCCACAAAATATTTGTGGATTTTGCCAAAGTCACACTTGGACAGCTTCCTGATTATCTTCCGCTCATCTTCTGTCATTATCTGGAGGCAGAGCAGGACATACAAGCTTAATGAGGAACAAGTTGTTCCTGATGGCTAAACCATAAAAAGAGAGGCAGTGCGGACAAACGAGAAATGGCGGGCATTCAGCAGAGCTCACCTCCTTCCAGTCAGTGAAAAAATTATTCTGAAAAGTCTCCTTGGTGGTGTATTCATGATCAAGCATCTTGGCATAGAAAGTCGCTACTTCCTCAGAAGGCAGGCTTAGCTGCATAGGCTTACCTTAAAAAAAAAAAAAATCATTAAAAAATTAGTATTTAGTTTTGGGAAATAAAGAAAACGTCTGGTATATAGTACAAACTCACCATCATATAAAAATGGGACATTGCTTGGTAAAGGTTCATATTCTGGTGGAAAAAGAGGCCCTTTATGCTCAAGACTTTTCCACTTCTGGCCATCGGCATGCTTCCCTTCCTCCCACCTGCACAAGAGTCATGATGAAAATAACTCTGAATCTTAAAAGCATGCTAAAAGCTTTTACTGAAGTTGTTGGGAAAATGCAGAAAGAAAATTCTACAGAAAGTAAATAACAGTGTCAAACCCAATGCCTAAGTGCAGCAAAATGTATATATAAATTACACAGACTAGCCAGTTTACTAGGTACATGTCCATCTTATAATTGTATACATCTTACAGAGGAGAGGAAAAAAGAAAGTAGAGAAACAGAATATTTGGACAAAAGGTCCATCATTTTTGCAATATATTACGAAGTAGGAAATGCTAGAAAAAAATCTGTAAATCTTAATTAGGAGGGTGTATTGGTCATTCTCTAGCCTCCAGAGTTGATTGTTTCTGAATAACAGCACTGTTGGCTGGTGAACCGTTCTCAACCAGACAACGAGGAGGTGTTTCTAACTACTACCCTGTCTGTTTTTTTTTTTTTTGAGCTATATTGAGAATAATCACATCTGTTCAGTGTACAATGACTCTACAAGTCAGTAAGTTCCTAATTACAGAGCTGGTAAATGGCCAGTGAAAGCAGGTACTGGCTAAGTGCACTTATTAAACTGGCAGCTCAGTGTATGATATTAAGATGGATCTTGAAAGTAGGAGTAAAAGATTTGTGCTTTTCATTAATAATGACGCAAACACAAGGTGAACAAAAAAGCACCCTGGGCTCTGAGTTTGAGAAACACTGATTATCATCTAGCTCAAATCTGTACTAAAGAGTTCTGTTTATTCTGAATTCTTTATTTTTTTTTACTCCAACACTCCAGTGATGTTAAAAAGGCACCAAGAGCCAACTTTAAAAAAATATATTTAAAAAAAGCGGGGGAGGGGGGCGGGGGAAATCATCCCACTTGAGAATCGGGGCACTTTATAAAAACAGCGTAACCATGGAAACAGTTGATCTCTGTTCTAGCTAACTAACCTTGGCGCGCGCACTTTTGGAGCAGCACGAGCGTATTTTCTGATGAACTGACACGCAAACGCAGGTCTGTCATTCTTCACCGAACAGCGAATCAGCAGCGTCAAGGCATCATAACACTTTTTCATTACAATAAAAATATAAAAATACAGGGCAACAATGTAAAGTTTAAAACTAACGCGCTCATGTCACTGCAGAGCAGAAAACACACGCGTATGAATGACGGTGTCACATTTGGTATCGTCCTGCCGGAAACGTCTGAAAGGCCTTGAGTTCCGCACATAATACGAGAGAGAGAGAACAGATCTGAAACCTGTTTAGTTTAGGTCACTTGCGTTCGAAGTATATTGAGCCAGAGACGCATAAATAAAAAAAATAATCACACTGGCCTATTCCATGAACAAAATGTCCAACACTAAACAGGATGATTTTATAATACAATAACGTAAACAACACTATCACATCGATCAGCCATAACATTATGACCACCTGGCTAATATTGAGTAGGTCCCCGTTTTGCCATCATAACAGTGATGCACTGTGTGTTCTGACATCTTTCTATCACAAACAGCATTAACATTATCAATACAGTAGCTCTTCTGTTGAATCGGACCACACTACACAGGCCAGCCTTCGCTCCCCATGTGCCTTGCCACCCATGACGCTGTTGCCAGTCCACTGGTTTCCCTTCCTTGGATCACTTTTGTTATGTCCTGACCACTGCAGTCCAGTAACATCCCTTAAGACCTGCAGTTTTGGAGTTGCTCTAACCCAGTCCTCTAGCCATCACAATTTGGCTCTTTCCAAAGTCACTTAAATCCTTATGCTTGCCTTTTTTCTGCTTCAAACACATTAATATCTGGGGGGAAAAGGTTCACTTGCTGCCTAGCATATCCCACCTACTTCCAGGTCACCATTTAAAAGAGATATTAAAATGTAGCTACTGTTAGAATGGCCAAATATAATGGCCAGCCAACTGGGTCACAGCAACTCCAAAACTGCAGAAACCTACTCAATATTAGCTGGGTGGTCATAATTTTATGGCTGATCAGTGTATACCGCAGTAATGAATACAAAATAATCACAGGGTTTCAAAATGCTACCTGCTGATGAAAGCATAAAGACTGATCCAAAACCATTTACAGCCCATTTTACAAATATAACAAAAGAACTACTATACCTAGAAGTGATTTTACCATGTGTTACCAAATCAGTTCAAACCCTTACCATTTCCATTTACCAGCTTCATCTTCAGCTTTTTTTGGTTCTCCTTTTCCTTTCTTTTTTTTCTTGTCCCCATCCTCTACCATCTTGACCTTTTTATTTTTCTTTGCTTCATCATGTTCTGTACTTTGAGAACTCCTTTTCTTTTTCTGGCCTTGTGTTTTATCTTCTCTAATATTGACGGTACACTCTTTGTCCCCCTTCTTTTCAGCACTGGATTTCTCTTCTCCCATCTCCTGATCATTCTCAGCAGCAAGACAGGCTTGTGTGCAGCCAGAGATGGGATCAAAGATTTGCCCTTCGACATCTTCCTCTTTTATAGCTGTCAGAGATGTGTGGCTATTATCAGTCTGCTTCACTTTTGCCTATGAACAGCATGAAAATGATAAATAACTAATGAAGGTTATATGATAATCTGATTCAATAACCTTACTCTACCTCTTTTGCAAATAAATCCATAATAAGAAATTTTTCAAATTTTTAAGTATATTGACATAACTAAAATAATTTTTTTTGGAATTTTGTACTTACATGAATTTTATTACTTTTAACATCAGATGAACGTTTACTGTTTTCTTTTGCCTGAATCTTTTCAGATCTGCAAAGCAGGTAAATAAGGTTTTATTCGGTTACACAATACTTTACTGCTTAAAATTACACAACTATTTAATGTTAATTGTTTCTTTGCTGAATTGATGGATTTCCCCCCTACACAGAATGAGACCTACTGTACAATATATTGGCAAAAGTTTGTGCCCATCTGACCATGTTGAATATTATATACAGTATGTACATTTATGTATATTACATAACCCTAACCCATATGTGCTTGTTAAATATTATATACAGTTTGTATACAGTATTTATGTATTTAAGTGTAAAAATGTCAAAATCATGGATAAAACCTAGTTTTTACATTACTGTATAAAACAAACACGAACGAGTATTACCTTGAGATGACTTTCCCTAAAATATCCCTTATTCTACCTGTTTCCTTGAAGTTTAGGATCCCTATCATTGGTAGTCTTGTGTCGATGCTTGTGACTGGAGCTGTTTATGTTGCTGGTAATTCTTGACTAGAAATAATTAAGAAAGATCTGTTGTTAGCAATTAGTCTTAAGACTATACATATTACAGCTGTAAAAGAAGTAAAAAAACACCACCACACCTTGCAGTTCTTAGTTTCGTCAGGTAATAAAGCTCTAAAAATACAAAAACACAAATCAGTGTCACACATAATACGGAGTCTTAAAAGTAACGTCTGTATTGTTACTTTTAAGTTTAATACATAATGTGTAAAAAAAAAAAAAAAAAAGATTTAACACTATATTATTTTATAATTGTAAAGATTCATAATACAATGTTAACATTTAAACAGCTGCTTTTATTTATATTTAGTTGTAAATATACTGACAGTACTCTTTATATTTCAAAATGTATAGTGTGATAATTCACCACAGAGTTGATATTATATTTAGGCATTTGGCAGACGCTCTTATCCAGAGCAACTTACATTTTTATCTCATTATACATCTGAGCAGTTAAGGGGTTAAGGGGGTTAAGGGCCTTGCTCAAGGGCCCACAATGGCAACTTGGTGGTTGTGGGTTTTGAACCTGGGATCTTCCGAACCGCAGTCAAATTCCTTAACCACTGAGCTACCCCTGGCCCTAACTATATAACCATATTACCCAACTCCAAACATTATACATTACAAATACATTATAACATCATAAATGGTTATAAAGCTACTAACAATTCTCTTTTCTCTTGTGGTCGCATAATGTCCTCCAAGTTATTGTTTCCATCCACTCTATAAGACAACAACAGAACATTCTAGCATTAGTATTTCACAACCGTTTGAAATCATTTAAACAAACCGCTGCTAAATAACTTGCCTCTTTTCCAAGTCTTCATATGAGCCCTAACAGAAGCAAAAAGCATACTGCTCACAAAAATCACAGCTCATGGAGAAAATTGCAAATGACTAGAAGAATAACAGTGCCATCACATGGTCAACGATTCACAAAAATACTAAGCTCATACCAACTTAAAACCCTCAGCTTCAGATCCACTGTTGCGAGCATCAGACTTCTTTTTTTCAGAGCTACGTGAAGTATATATAGTATGCATAATGATGTATGATTAACAATATGGTTTTATTTATCTGGGGAAAAAAGACATGAGAAACTTACACACCTTGTGATCTTAGACTCCTGCAGAGGTTTGTGTGAAGGTCCTGAGTGTGACTTCTTATAGAAGAGAAGAAATGGACAAAACAGAACAGCCTTGTTGTACATGTGGTTTACAAAATATTATGACCTTTCATGTCTAGTATACCTTTTCAGATGATCTGGAGTACTTTCCATTTACTTCACAACCTTTATGTTTTTCCTTGGATCCTGATTTCACCTTCTTTCTAATTCTAACATGGAAAAAATGTATAACAAATAAATGACAAGAAAATTAAAAGATTTTATGGTTTTGCAACATTTGCAATATGACTTAACCATCATAACATTTTTAAGCAGCTTTTAAATATTCTGCTGTGGTGGCTACATTTTGGCAGACAAATTTTGCATTCTCTGCTGTCGTTCTGCAGTGGTATTCTTCTTTTTTTTTTTTTTTGTACGAAAAGTATGTAGACACCTGACCTTCAGACTCGTGTAGTTTTTCCAATAGGTTGAAGCACACGATTGCCTAGAATGCCTTTGTATGCTGTAAAATTTTCCCTTTACTGTAAATAAGAGGTCCAACCCTGTTTGACACAAAGTAAGCTACATGACTTGGTGTGCCAAAAATGGTGTAAAAAAAATTAAATAAAGCGGTCTCCATATAGCCATGATTTCAACCTCACTGAACACTTTGGGATGAACTGTGCACCAGGACTCCTCACTCAACAGGTTCAGAGTCTGCCCCCACTAAATGTTCTTGTGACTGAATGATCACAAATCCCCACAGCAAAAGCCTTTAACTGTAAAAGAGGACCAAGTCTACAATGGCATGTTCACCAAGTAAATGTGGACATTTTGCATCATGATTCGGGCATTTTTAAATAAGTATATTATAACATGCTCAAACGGACACTTAAGGTATTCTTCTGTAGTGATTTTATACTGAAACTTAGCTGTGTGAAATTAGAACTGTGTTTTGCTTCAGTGAATTCTCATAGCTATACTTTATTCTATCTGTTAAAAAAATCAAAACATTGGTTGGAATAAATATTTAGCAAAGCAGCATTTTATATATAAACACTTCCATTTATACGAAGTGAATGACATTACTTCAAAATATTACCTTTCTGTATACACCCACTGAGTACTCTATTAGAAACGTGTTAACTTATACTTACTTTCATGAAATTTTCTATTCAGCCAACTATGTGAGAGCAATGCAATGGATAAAATCATGTGGACACAAGCCACAGTGGGCAGATAATATTCACATCGACCAATAGAATAGGTTCAAAAAAATGTAAATCACAGTGATTTTGACTGTGGCATGATTGTTAGTGCCATACATGTTGATTTCAAGTATTTCTATAACTACTGATTTCTTGGGGATTTAATCAACGGTCTTGAAAGTTTAGTCAAAATGGTGCAATTTACAAAAAAAAAAAAAAAAAAAAAAAACCATCCAGATTGTCTTGGAAAGGAAAAAGTCAGTCAGATAACCACTTTGTAGCAGCAATGGTGCACCAAATGTAACCTGGTCTAATAAATCTCATTTTCTGATGAGGCACACAGGTGGCTGGGTCACCTACAGCATGAATTCATGAACTAAACCTGCCCTGTGTCAACAGTCCAGGCTGGTGGAGGTGATGTAACATTGTGGGAAATGTTTTTCGAAGCATTTAGATTGGTATAAATCACACTCACACATCTTCTATACCGCTTTATCCTGTATTCAGGGACACAGGGACCTGGAGCCTATCCCAGGAGGCTTAGGGCACGAGGCAGGGTACACGAGGCAGGGTACCAATTAGCCTAACCTGCAAATCCTTGGACTGTGGGAGGAAACCGGAGTACCTGGAGGAAACCCACCAAGCACCGGGAGAACATGCAAACTCCATGCACACAGAGATGGGAATCGAACCCGGACTCTGGAGGTGCAAGGTGACAGTGCCTACTACTACACCACCGTGCCGCCCTTGGTATAAATCAATCAATTAATTAATCAATCATCTCTTGAATGAGCATGACATGACAGCAAGTTCAATGTTCATTAGCCTTCAAAGTCACTGGCCTCCTGCATTTCAGACAAAAAGCGAACACAGAAAGCTGACAGAAATCCATAATACAACCAGATTCCAGAGCAAAGGGAAGCCATACACCATATTATATGTAGAATATATCACTGTAAAGGCTTTGAATTGCCACTGGGCTACATTTTGTCACTCAGATATGGCTGTTTTGATACGAATAAATGACACAGTTTGATGAATGCGGAAATGAAAGGTTTGTTTCTACCCATGGTCATCTGTCTCAGCTGATGATCTCTTCCTGTGAGAATGGTCTTCCTTTGCTAGCTCACCTTCCTCTTCCACCTTCATCCTTCATCACTGAGAATAATCACAAGGAATAATCATTGTTCAGACAGGAATGGACTTTTCTCATGCAGGACTGAAATTAAACAGCAAACATTTGTTTGTAAACTTTTTAGAAAGCCTTTTTTTTTTTTTTTTTTACACATTAACAACAATTTAATAATTTTAAAAAGACAAACAAATAAAATATCCGGGTTGTCTACGACACATATAACTGTGGATTTTTTTAAGGAGCAGTAAATAAAGTGTACCCAACGTGCGGAAACAAAAAAAATCCTAACACTTCCATTTCATGAAGCTTGAGAAATCGTCACCTACACATAGAATGTAGGTTTTAGTTCCCCGAGATGTTAGTCGCCGGGCTGTGCCTGACGCAAATGCGTGAAAAGAGCTAAACTGCGTCGCTAAATGAGGTAAATGAAACTCATATTTGGAAGACGAAGTCAGGCGTTAGCTTACCCTTTTCACACCTGAAAGTTCTTAAGTTCTCGCTGTCGCCAATTGCGCATGCGCATGAGCAGCGTCGCCTCCCTGACTATCGAGACATTCATGTCATAAATGACGCCTGGCGTTCACACGACACAGAACTGCTAATTTATTTTATGGTGATTTTCTCACCTCAAGCAATAAATACGCAGAACACGATCAAATGACTTTGGGATGTTTATAAAAAAAAAAAAAAAAGATAAAAGTTTTTAAACCAGGTCTCTCACACATACGCACTCATTATTGTGTATTCCGGTGCCAGGCATTCATGAAAGGCCACACAATAAAACATGTCTCTCGATTGCTGATCGTTTGGTGTGAACTTAGTCATATAAAAAACATCAGCAAGGGTACCACATATGTATTTATAGTTTTAACAATTTTAGCTGTAACTCTGCACTTCGGGTGTTTTTGCAATATGGCACATTGATAGGTTTCTCACTTCCTGTGCGGAAGGCCAGGGTTCAATTCCCATTTAATGCTCAATGGTTTTGCGTCAGGGTAACAACCTGTGCCAAGTTGGATGGCCTGCTGTGGCGACCCCTCGATGGGAGCAGTCAAAAGTCCAACAACTGACGTATGTATCGGGAGCTGTGCAAACTCAAAACTCAGGATTAAATTGGGGACCCTGAGGCTACTTGCTGTTTCCAACCTCCATTTCATCATCTAAATTAATTTGTAATGACTGTTTATTAAAAATTTAGGTTGGGTTTAATTCAAACTCTTCACACACATACAAAATACAAAGAAGCAACTGATAGACAAAAGTGTGATCCACACTTGTTTTTGTGAAATGATTTTTTTTATTACAGCAAAAATATCAATAAGGTAAATCTTCTTTTCATCTTGCAAGAGAGTTGATGGAAAGATTGACCATCAAAGACATAAATTTCATCAGCATTTTGATAATTCTGTTTTCTTAGCAAAAAATGGCACTGTGCATGTGTACTGTCAACAAGTCTAAGTCAGTACAATTTATTGTCCGTTGCACTGCCACAAATACTCAAATACATTTGGTATGAAGTTTACAGTGAGAAGAAATTTTGCACCATGGACATCTGGAAGAAAATAAAAACATTCAACAGTGTTAATTAACTTGTCTGTCTAAAATTAGTAAACTATCAAGATCTGATATTCTAATAGTTAAAAAAAAGAACTTAAAACAAGACCAAAAACAATAACACTGCATCTGTTAACCAAATGGAAATGGGTAAGAAAACATTGTTCTACAGTGCATTAGTGTGAGTGTATTGAACACACACACACGTTATGTTATGAGCATGCTATGGATTCCAATTGCTGCTCAGCCTCTGCTGCCATTGCAGCCGCTTGTAGCTGTTCAGTCTCACTTTGCAAGCTGTTTGAAGACAGCTGCTTCCTTTCACTGTGCATGTTGTTCTCATGTCTCTTCAAATCTGATGCTTTGGCAAAGGCCTTGGTGCAGGAGCTACACCTGAAAGGCTTTTCGCCCCGGTGTCGCCGTTCGTGGTCCTTCAGGTGGGACTTGTGTTTAAAAGCTTTCTCGCACATGTGACAGTTAAAGGGCCGTTCATTGCTATGCACCCTCTCGTGTTTCTTTAAATCTGGGGCGCGGATGAAAGATTTGCCACAGTCTTCGCATCTGTAGGGTTTGAAGCCAGTGTGGATTTTTAAATGCTCTTTCAAGTGGGCTTGCGTGGTGAATGCTTTAGTGCATATCTCACATATGAACGGTCTATCAGCGGAATGCAGCTTTTCATGTTTTCTCAGCCGGTTCTCGTCCACAAAAGTCTTCCCGCAAACCTGGCAGGCAAACTGGTCCCTGTGGCCGTACAGCAGGTATTCAAGCTTCATGTCTGCAGTTGCTGTACTCCATCCGGGAGCTTGTTCATCCTTAACATCCCCCATGCTGTCAGCAAATGCAAGAGTCTGAGTGTGAGTCGCAAGCTCTTTGGGCTCACCGTCCATTGCTTCCACATCCTGATCGTAACAGGCAACCTTGTGCACTTCCTCCTGGGTTAGCTCTTTTAAAAGTGAAGTGGCTTCCTCTACCCGCAGGGCACTATTTGGCGATTTGTCTAGATCGTGATTGCCTTGAGGCTCCTCCACCAGATCGTCAGACGGTGTGTCGTCCTGGTCGCCAATGACCTGGACATCATTGTCCTGATTTAACTGGGCCTCATCAGGTTGAAGTCCCATTTTCACAAGGTCGTAGGAATATTTGGCATTTTTATGGTCGTTTTTCTCTTCGGAGGACATGTCGCGTTTCTGAGAACAAAGCTTGTCCAAAAAACGTATTCCAAGTATTTGTCCAGATGACATCATTAAATTGACATCTTTCTTTTTAACGGAAATCTTCGCTGTGTACATGTAATTCAGCACCTCTTCGAAAATGTCCGAGCGGATGAAGTCGATCTCGATGACCGACGAGCTGTCCACCTCGTGCTTCTTAAATAACTTTTTAAAGTAGTTGCTGCAGGCTGCTAACACACACCGATGTGCTCTGAACTTAACGTCTTCCACCACCACAGCTATGTCACAGTGTTCGCCTTCTAGTCTCTGCTCGTTTAGAATTTTCAGGAAAATTGTTTTGTGTTCATCATCCACATATTTCAAAGTTTCTGACATGCTGGAACACAGTTCTGGAGGGAAAAAAAGAGGAAAAAGAGATGTTCAGTGTTCTTGGTTTAGGAATACTTTCAAGCAATTACACTATAAATCATTACTGGAGCACTTTCTTTACAGGTTATGAATTAGATCAGGGTTTACAGATGTCTCAATGATTTGACCAGCACATGAGCTTTTTAACTAAAATAAGCAGGTGGATTAGTGTTTCTATATACCGTACATGTTTTAAGCCATTATTTATAATAATAAATATTATAATAAGCACTGTGTGATGGAATATGAAAAATAGGCAAATGTTCATCTTTCCAATCTCAGTCAACATCACTCCTCCTAGCATAATCAGGTTGCTAGCTAGCATGCTACTGACATTCCGAAACCGGAGTTAAAGTGATGCTTTATTATAACAGGACACCACGAAGCACGAGTGTTTTCACTACTTTTCAAGCATGCAGTGCACTAGTTAAGGCTCATAATCCTCTCTCGGTATTGTTTACCTGCCGCATTAGCCTCTTCGGTTAGCAACCATCTTGTTGTGCACGGTTAGCATTTAGCAAGACGGATAGCTAGCCAGCTATCTTTCTAAATTCACCAGCTAGCTAGCTAGCTAGCTAGCAGTGTAGCTAACGATCATAAACAAACCATTGTTATGTAACTGTTTAGCAACTAAAATCCTCGTATGGCTGAATAAAATGTCAACAAAAATCTTGTTATAAACAGGCTACATGGCAGCAGTTTATGTACACAGGACCCCCCTCCTGTGTGAATGAGTGTGTGAGTGTATCTGAGTGTGTGTGCGTCTCTTCCCCCCTCAGCAGCGCGCTAGTAATATGGACGCCGTTCACGACGGACACAAGCACGAGCAGCCATGAACACTCCTGACATGACGAAGCCGAGAACGCGCAGGCATCCTGCTCAAACATTCGGCAATTATTTTAAAAGCTGCTCCAATTTGCGAAAAAAGCACATTTCTCACCCTTACGTGGCGTTTTGATCCCCTGGAGAAGTCTACGTTGAATGTCACACAGCCAGTAGTGAATAATGCACTTTGTGTTTTGTTGGCCTGAGGACGAGCACACACACGCGGGAGAACGCGCTTGCGCCAGCACGGAACTGCAGACGGAGCGAGGGCGTGCGCAGCCGTGCCGCCAGCCAGCGCGCGCTTCCGCAAACAGCGCACAGACAGGCCGCACAGAGCGCGCACGGCGGTCAGGCTTCAGGCACGCTTGCGTAAATATTTCGTGAATAGCACTCTCTGGAGCGCGGGTACGGGAGCTGCTGGCGGCGCGAAAGCCACTGTCACGAGCGGGAAATGAGAGTGCACGCATTTTGCGCGCCACTGTAACCGATGGAGCGTAATAATAGACAAAACGTTGAATATCTTATTTCTTATTTCCCTTATTGCCATTAAAATAATTTCAACGTGCCGAAATGGATATCATATGTCACGTCCTCTTTTTGTACGTATACAGCACAGGTTAAACCTATATTTTTATAGTGTACACCTCCATGTATATGTATCAGGACAATAAAAGTTGTGAAAAAATGACAAAGGCATCGTCTTTGATTTATTTTTGGACTTAATTGGTATTATTAAGTAGAAGTACAAGTTTTGGTCAAGGATTTCCTTAAAAATTTCCTTACTGGCCACTCCATAACGTTAATCTTGTTGGTCTGGAACCAAGATGCTGCTTGCTTACTGGTGTGTTTGGGGTCGTTGTCTTGTTGAAACACCCATTTCAAGGGCATTTCCTTTTCGGCACAAGGCAACATGACCTCTTTAAGTATTTTAATGTAGTCAAATTGATTCATGATTGATGAAATGTGATAAATAGGCCCAACACCATAGTACGAGAAGCATCCCCATATCATGATGCTTGTCACAAACTGTCTGCGGCCTCTAGACCCAAAAAGGACAATCTTGCTTTTATCAGCCCACAAAATATTGCGCAATTTCTCTTTAGGCCAGTCAGTTTTGGTGAACTGTAACCTCTTCAGCACATGTCTTTTTTTAACAATGGGACTTTGCGGGGACTTCTTGCTAATAGCTTTCTGGTTTTGGTCTCCATTTTAAAGCATTTGATATCATTTTAGCAGAGCAGTCTATAATTTTTCTGCACTTCTTTGTATGTTTTCCCATCTCTAATCAACTTTTGAATCAAAGTACGCTGTTCTTCTGAACAATGTCTGGAACGACCCATTTTATTTTCAGAGAGAAATGCACAGGACAACCGTTTCTGCATTTATCCTTGAATTTTTTTTATCCTTGATTTTGTTTGACACCTGTTTTCACAAAATACTTTACCTCTCTAATTGAACTCCACATTGCTATTATTTTGAGCATGCTCCTTTTCAATTAATGATTTAATTACACAGAATCAGTTGCATGCAAGTCATGACTGTTGGGTCTGTTGTTTTCTATTACTCCACAACAACTACAAGTAAAATATTTACCATGAAAAAATATAATTTCTCCCAAAAACAATTATTGTTCTGTTTACTGATGTTGGACTGCTATTTTTTTGAACACCACGGTATATACACTACATCACAAGTATGTGACCAGCATACCTATGTGTGGTTCTTCCCCAGATTATTGACACAAAGCTGTAAGCACACATCTGTCTAGGATGTTTAACACCAGTAAAGCTGTAATTTTACCAAATAATGTTCCTTTACTGGAACTAAAAGTTTTGAACCGGTTTCATCATGACAATGCCCCTGTTCACAAAGCAAGCTCTATGTTAACTGTCTAATGTCACTAATGCTCATGATTTGAACATAAATCCCCACAACTACACTTCAAAATTGAGTGGAAAAGAAAAGTGAAGGGGATTATAACAGCAACGAATAGACTAACTCTGTGTTAATGTTATATATATATATATATATATATATATATATATATATATATATATATATATATATATACACACACACACAAAAAGTATTTAATGAAAACTGTTTAAAATGGTATGAGGTTTATGAGGTTTAGAAATTAATTTGCAATTGGCAGATATATAAAAATGACAAATTGCCATATACACTATATGGACAAAAGTACTAGGACACTTGAGCATTATACTTAAATATATATATGGACAAAAGTACTAGAACACTTGAGCATTATACTTTAGAGGATTGAATACTTTTTGTATTCAGACCCCAAACTTTCAGTTTCTGGTTGAACAACATTCACAAAATTTTACATGTTCAATACAATTGTTAACCTTTTGATAAAAACTATGATTGAGTATGCATGGTACAATATGAATTTTAGTGATAAATTCATCCAAAAGATTTCATTTTATTAAATGTTTTGACCCTCTTCAGTTTGCCAGCTGGGTCACTTACAGCATTAACTTAATCTAACAAGATGCCCTTCATCGACATCAGCTCAACATTTAACATTGATCCCTGAACCAAATTCAGACAGATGAGCTCAGCCAACAGAGATCCTCAATCCTGATTCTGAACCCAGGATAGGCCCAGGGCTGTGTGTGAGCCTCCTTCTTACACAGTTCACACTATTGACTGTTTCTGCAGGCACTTCCTATTCTCTGCTGTCAGTATGGCAATACTTATACTCTAACTATCTACAAATAATAACTTTTAACTAAATAATCCAAGAAGCTGATCAGAGACTTCTCCTTCTTCATGAGTGGGGAAGGACATCACAAAGGACCTGCTTTTTTAGTGTTATCTTGTCCACAATCTGTGGCAAAGCTTAGCACCAGCTATACTACCTGATTGGGCTAAAACATTGCCTAGCTCTTATACTGGGCAACGTCTATGGTTGCACTATTAAGAGCATAATTACATGTGGTATGCTAAACTTTAAGTCCAAAAGTTTTTATTTTTAAAAATTTTCTCTGATCGCCAGCCCCATAATTTGGTCATGTTCCATTTCAACCTGTCATGTTAGAGTACTCCACCGTCAGCAACACCTTCCAACCATTGGGGATGCAAGGCCAGCGCAGGCTTCATCTGATCCCCCAGGGAGCTGTAACATCATCAGCGAATCAAGCTTGGGATCTACTGTCAGTCCAAACATTTTTGGACATTCATCCATTATACACATACACACCAACCTCACCAATTCATAGCTTTATAAATCTCGCATTTCTAGGTACAGGAGCATTTTCTTTACAGTCTTAAACTAATTACCAGTACCACAGCACAGGCCACTGATGCAAGACGGTGATCTCAAACATAAATTTTAGTCGATCTGTGAATGGCTCTAAATGAATGATGATAGTATTTTTGAGTGGTTTAGTCATAGTTCAGACCTGAACACGTTTCAGATGCTGTGAAAAAAGGAAATGCCTGTAGACCCTCCAATATGGCTGCACTAAAAAAAAAATAATAATAAAAATGTGCCAAGATTCCACAGCGGTGATCTCAGGCTGATCATCAGTTATCTAAAGCAGTTGGTGCTGAAAGTGGCACAAGTTTAGAGAGCAATTCCTTTTTTCACTTTGGTAATATGTGTATTGGATAAACTTGTCTCTATAAACGCAAGTATAATTTAAAACATTTTCTGTTAGATTTCATGTGAAGCTCTGGCACAGTTATATATATATATATATATATATATATATATATATATATATATTATAAAATACACACAGAAGAAATCAGAGGAGAGTTGAAGATTTCGGTCACAGCACTGTATACTTACCTGCTACTTTATTACACACTTGTACAGAGTTTCAAGGATGAACTGCTCTACTGCTGTTAATTGGGTATAATTTTATTAAAGAATTAATCTTAACCAAGGTCAACCATGGTGATGAAAAACTTTAAGCAACTCCAGTGGAAATGAGTTAAGCGATAAAAAAGATTAAAAAAAGAAAAAAACAAACATAGTAAACTGAAAGTCATTTGAAGTTAAACTTGTGTGCAGGTGTTGGTGCCTTTTGTCAAGAAACATGATGGTGACAACAGATATATGGTCTACGAATAAAGAAAGGCATAAAGAAAGGAGCACATAGATGGAAAAGTTTGATTATTTAAACTCTAAAGTGCTCTTCAACAGTAAATGTTTTAATGCACAGAAGCTGCTTTGCAGCACGGTGCTCTTATAAAAAGTTATTTGTGTTCGTCGTGGTTTGCAGTGTGATTATCGCCCAAATAATACAAGAGTAAACACATGATTGTGTAGAATACATATATGAAATCATGTAAAAGCTATTGGAACAAATATTATAATATACAGTAGATTTCTTTTTATAAAAGTATCTACCTGCATTTCTGACAAAACTATATATTAATTAAAGAAATGTATATTCTGGTACAGCAGACTATTCCTTTGAGAATGAACCCTAGAAAAATCTCTCAAATACATTTTTTAAATTTGTTTATTTTTTTTATTTGAGCTCATGTGGTAAACACATTCAACACGGAGTGAAGCATATGGCAGCATGATGGATTAAAAACACACAGGCCAACATCAGCAACAACAAAGATGCTAATAATAATGATGATAATAATAATAATATAATAAAAAAAAGAAAAAGAAAGATCAGAAAAAGAAGGATTAAAATACATCATTGGTGATGTTTCTGATTCTCCGTCCAGTTTATACACTTTAAGGCGCAGTTGTGGGCAGGATGATTTTCGAGGGGACGGTAAATGACTTAAACATGTGAGATTGAGGCCGAAGTCGGCTTGCAAAGACATCTCTTTTAGCACGGACCTGGAGTCAGTGTCAAATATGGTCACAGTGCATTCATTCTTTAAAAGTTCAAACATTTAATTAAGAACTATTGAGGAAAAAAGAAAAAAAACTAAAATTTGTTATACATCTTGTAAAAACATATATTTTTTCCTAGTATGCATGGACTATAAAGCAAGTATACGTCATTCATATTCTCAGCCACACGTACATTCAAGGAGAACACGTCAGAGGCAGGGTAGAGGTGGCCGGAACAGGACATCGTGACCGGATTCAATGACACATCTATTGCATGGTTAAATACTGGGTGCTCATACAGATGCAGTCTATTATTATTCTTATTTTCTTGTATTGAGAAGTGTTCTAATAAATAAAATGTAGATCATAATATTAGTACTATTTTCAAAGTTCTTGCCACATATTTATTTTCCCCTTTCTAAGGAGTGTGCATGGGAGACTTAAATTTACACTGCGGTCGTTGAGCATTTCCTACATTGTACATAGCGTTTGTTCTCTTTACAGGAAAGGTGTTGTTCCCTTGTCATGCAATGTCATTGAACAGTGCTGGACCAGGCTAGCCAGGAGATCAGTAAGCATGTGTTGCAGGAGAAAGTGAGCATGGGTTTGTTAGAAGGTGACTCCAGCAGTGTTCAGATGAAGTAATATCCATTGATGTATCTGTGGTGCTGTTTTTCCAAAGCAGCATCTCCAAAATGTCCTTTATTCCACATGGTGTAGATGAGACTGCTTCAGAAAATATGAAGACGCTCTAATCCTATGAATGAATGGGCAAAAATGTATAATATTATATAAAAATCTAAAGAATATCAAGCCATGAAGTAAAATTTGAGCAGAACCAAAGCAGACACGAAAAATTATTAACACCAGAGCATGTGTCTGTGTGTGTGCACAAGTTTAAACATATTGAGAATGTTAGCATACAACAATGCCATACTGTATATATTGGAAATGCCATGCAAAATTATCACATTTATTAGTCTCTAAAACATGCTTGCACCATATTTGACAATAAGAAATACAGCAAGTTTGTCCTAATAATAGTACCAGTTTGTATATGTCAATAACAAGCAATAAACATACATGGCCAAATAAAAAATATATGTGATTAAATCCATCAATACGTCCGAAAACACATGGGTAAGTACAGTAAGCCAACAATAAGTAAGGAAACACATAAGTGGTTAAAAAGCAAACAGACTAAGCTTTCGTTCATTCATTCATCTTCTATACCACTTATGTGTACAGGGTTGCGAGGTGCCTGGAGTTCATCCCAGGAGACTTTGAGTATGAGGCGGGGTACACCCTGGACCGGGTGCCAAAGCATTGCAGGCCACACAAATACACACACACACTATAGACAATTTAGCAACGGCAATTAATCTATTCTGTATGTCTTCCAACTGTGGGAGGAAACCAGAGTACCCCGAATAAACTCACTAAGCACGGGGAGGTTATGCGAACTCCACGCACACAGACCTGAGGTGGGAATTGAACCCTCGACCCTGGAGGCCTAAGCGAACCACTACCCAACTGTGCCACCAATCCTTCATTATCATTAATGAAATGTTTGAATAAGTTACTTAATGAAGCAATTATTAAAACAATTATCATTTAATTTATTGATGGATTTATTTAGAACATATATAAAAGTGTATTTTGAAAAAAACATTAATTATTTAATAGTTTGGCACTCTCAATCCCCCAATATTACCTGCAGTACACTGTACTAATATTTATTTCCAGCAGAGGGCATCTCTACCTCTTGGCTGATAAAAAACAACCCTCTGAAAAAGGGGCTACTTCAGCAGCAGCCCAAAAGCAAGTGTCATTTTCCTTCCATTGCTTATTGTCAAAGCAACATAAAGCAAAATCAACATAAAAAAATAAAGATATACAAATATGTTGATTCAAAATGTTCAGCATGAACATTATGAGGGAAAACATAAGAGTAGTCTTCAGGGCATCTCTGAATGAGATGTGGACAAAACTAGCAGGGGGTTAGAATGGCAGCTTCTAGAGCCTTGGAGCATTAGCAAAGCGGTACATTAGTTTGCAGACGGCCAAGCCAAACAGTGTGGGGATTGGCTCCTCCCTTACCTGCATCACTCCTCGCCATCTTCCGGTGTGATTTCAGTCTCTTTGTGGACCACTACTTTGGTCACTGACATGTCGGGGTGCTGCTCTTTGGCTTCCTTAATGGCCTGAGCCAGGGCCTGACCCCAGTGGCACCCCATAACGGCAACACAAAGAGGTGCAGGAATGCAATTAATGAGAAATATGTCTTTAATAAAGAATGGGTGTGAAGTGGAAGTATTTTAAACTGTGTGCGTGTAGAAAATGAATAGCAAGAGAATAAATTTTAATTCCTCTCACTTTTAAGTAAAAAACTCAACTGAAGGTCACCAAGTAATACAGATGAGTGGTAAAGGGATATATTTTCGAAATACTTGTTAGATCAAAGTAAGTATTAAAGAAGACATACTCTTTAGACATACTCCTGTTGCTACTGGAGAAGCATTATAACAAAAGCTGTATAATACAGACTAATGGTGTGATTCTCACCTCATCATGGTCGATGTCTGCGTCCCCTGAGATGACAATACGTTTCTCAATCCTGGTTTCTGAAACGCCTCCCTTCACAGTCTGACAGCAAAAAAGATCAATAAATGTATAATAAACCAAAAACAACTGATGGATTTTTAAATATTCAATAACAAAAAATTCGCCCCATCTGTCTGTAGCCAAAAAGGTGGGTTTTAACAATTGGTAACTATTAGCTTACTATTATTCAGTCATTATGCTATATTCTGCTAGACCTGTGTTAGATAAGGTGGGGTGCATCACAGGGCACAGGCATACACATACACACACCTTCACTACACACTATGGGCGCCTGAAAATGCCTACACCGCATATCTTTGGACAGCTGGAGTACCCAGAGGAAATCCACCCACAGACTAGAGACAAGATTCAACTCCCGTCCAGTGCTGGAGGTGTGAGGCCACAGTGCCAACAACTAAGCCACCTTGGCACCCCAGCTCTCACCTATCACACATGAGCTACCACGAGGGCAGGGTAAATTCTAACATGTGCTTAAGTTTGAAAAGTTTTTAAGACATGAAGCCAGCCAACCGTGTTCTTTCGATCAGCTGCTTATGCTATCTCACTGTGAAGCATAACAAACTTGGAGGAAATCACTGTCTACCCTCTTCTACATACATGAATCTCATACTCAATGTCAGCTTGCTAATGTTGCTGTGGTGCCAGGGGAGGAAGTGTATGCTATCCCTTCCAACCAGACAGCACAAATCCTTGGCTCCTGACCAAGCTACGGCTGTGTATCTTTAGAACGGCTACTGCTGAGTGTCCAGTGCTTAGTCTAGGATTCTTCTTCACACAACTTGCTCATACTAAACACCCTTTCAAAATTTCAAAAGAAATTTCTACAGAAACCATTATCAGAAAATTATTGGTTGTTTTGTAACACTGCTTTCTCTCAAGTTTTCTTGTCAATGAGTTTTTCCTTTTCACTGTCACCTCTGGTTTGTTTATTAGGGATTTAGGGCTATATCCAGATTTCTGCAGCTTTGTGACAGGGTTTACTGTTAAAAGCGCTACAGAACAAAATTGAATTGAACTGAATAATATTTCACAGCTGAGATGAACAAGCATGATTGGTTTTATGCATAGTAATCCATCAAGAAGACACATAATCTGGGAGTGCGTCATCACTACACGTCCAAATCTAATGACACAAGCAAGCAATGGCCTTTCTACTTATTGACTATATTTTTATTTCCATATGGTACAACAGGGACAATATACTAACTGTTAACGTTAGAAAGCAAAGGCAGACCATGAGGCAGAATTAGCAGGGTATACCTTCGTGATATGTGTGGTGGTGGTTGTACTGGTGGTTTCGGAAGTGATGGTCTTTGCACCTATGAGAATCCCTGGCTCCGCGTCACCGCCCGTATCAGCCTGTCGCCAAGAGAAAAGCAATGCCATGTTAGACTTTACAATTCGTCCTGACCTCCTTAGGTTCACCTGCTCCTAATTACCTGCTGTGGTGCACAGCCTAAGGTATAGCTGCTGTCTTTGCAATTGCTGATGGTAGTTTGTCTCAGACTGACTGTATCAGCCTTCAGTTAATGAAAAGAGACCACAGCAGGACCAGATAATAATTATGTGGTGAATCACTCAGCTCAGTGGTGACGCTGACGCGCTAACAGAATGGTAATGTTGGTATGCTCCTGGAACAGGTATATTATGTGTAACACCTCTGTGGGTGTTTGACACGTTGTGTACACTTCACTTCATTAGACACACCTAGCCTGTTCATTCATTTATTCCCAGGTATTTTTTGCCAATTTGACTTTACCAGCTTTTATCTGTTTTTATGCAGTGGCAGTTTCTGGGATATGGTGATCTAATAGTTTTTATTCAGTAGATTATTCTCAGTCCAGCACAGACATCAAAGTGTTTAAAAACAGTGTTAATATTTACTTAGCATTTATACACCAGCTCAGTCACACAGTGCAATTAGAGAAAATAAATAAATAAACCTGGTCTCCGAGTGGCGCAGTGGTAAAGTGCTCGCCCTATCATTTGGATATAGGGCAAGCATCCTGAACTATAGAAAAGCTCTTAGTGTAGCTAGATCAACGTATCTCTCCACTCTTATAGAAAATAACAAAAATAATCCTAGATTTTTATTTAATACCGTAGCCAAATTAACCAGAAATAAGACCACTTCAGAAATCTCCATAACAACATCGTGTAATAGTGAGGACTTCATGAACTTTTTAAATAATAAAATTGTAAATATTAGGCATAAAATTGAGGCTTCGAAACCAAACAATGTAATTGATGCAGATGTTAAACTAGCCATGTCAGATCAGAACCTAGAATACTTTACTCCCGTTGAAGAGAATGAACTAATTTCACTCATCTCTTCTGCAAATTCATCAACCTGTATATAAGATCCTGTACCGACAAATTTTCTTAAACAGACAGTACCAGCAATAACAGAACCCCTGTTGAGAATAATTAATTCTTCACTCAGCATTGGGTATGTTTCAAAATCTTTTAAATTAGCAGTTATTAAACCGATTATAAAAAACCTGACCTTGACCCCTGTCAGCTGTCCAATTACAGGCCAATATCAAACCTCCCCTTTATCTCTAAGATTCTGGAAAAGATAGTAGCTGAGCAGCTATGCTCATATCTACATAGAAATAGCATACATGAACTGTATCAGTCAGGATTTAGGCCTCATCACAGCACAGAGACAGCACTCGTTAAAGTAGTAAATTACCTGCTATTGGCCTCTAATCAAGGTTGTGTAACCAATTTTTGTATTAGTTTGGTGTTTCACAGGGTTCAGTTTTAGGCCCACTGCTTTTTCCCCTTTACATGCTTCCTCTGAGCAACATAATCCGTAAGCATGGTATTAGTTTTCACTGTTATGCTGATGACACACAGTTATATGTCTCAGCAAAACCTGATGAGATAAACCAGCTCATGTAGATAATATTACCAGGATAGCATTCTTTCACCTCAGAAATATTGACAAGATAAGAAATATATTGTTGCTAAACGATGCAGAAAAACTAGTTCATGCTTTTATAACCTCTAGGTTGGACTATTTTAATGCCTTACTGTCTGGTTGTTCAACTAGGTGCATAAACAAGCTTCAGCTAGTCCAGAATCCAGAATAGAGTCCTCACTAGAACCAGAAGATACGAGCACATCACTAGAAAATGGTTCTGGCCTTGACTGGTGTTGGCAACTGTTTCTCTGGGGACTTGACAGTTCGATAGTTCAGGACTGGAACTTCTTACAAGTCTACCTGGGTCTTCAATAACTACCTGGACTCCATATTAACATCAATTAACATCAGCTATTATAGCTGAACTGCCTCCCACCCTACACACTGTATAAATGCAGATCATTTACTGCTTTCTGTTTCACCCAAATGAGGATGGGTTCCCTGTTGAGTCTGGTTCCTCTCAAGGTTTCTTCCTATTACCATCTCAGGGAGTTTTTCCTTGCCACTGTCGCCCTCGGCTTGCTCACCAGGGACAAACTGACCATTTTGATTCATACAAATTCACATTTCATACAAACTTAAATAATTCTTTTAACTGTGTAAAGCTGCTTGGCGGCATTGAAAATTTGCTAAAAGCGCTATACAAATAAAATTGAATTGAATTGAATCACCCCTATCTTATCTTCACTTCATTGGCTCCCTGTGAAATTTCGCATTGATCTTAAAATTCTACTTTTGACATATAAAGCATTAAATGGTCACGCTTTGCAGTATCTGAGTGAACTGCTAGTGTCTTACATTCCGCCACGCCTACTTTGATCAAAGGATGCAGGCTGCTTGTCAGTACCACGTATTATAAAAAATTCGGCTTGGGACAGAGCTTTTTCTTACAAAGCACCAAAATTATGGAATAGTCTTCCAAATAGTGTTCAGGACTCAGACACAGTCTCAGTGTTTGTCTAGGCTAAAAAACTATTTATTTTGTCAAGCATTTTTATAAATAGATTTGCCTTAGGTAAAGGAGCAGATCTGGGGGACTCATGGTCGTAGAGTATTATGGTGAACTGTATGTTTAGATGCTGTCCTTCCCACTCTCATTGGTCACTCAGGTTTGTTGACGATGAGGTGATTGGTTGCTTTACATCTCAGGGAGCCCTCATGTCTGTGTTTCCTTCTGGCTCTCCCTTTTAGTTATGCTGTCATAGTTGGTCCTGCCGGAGTCTCTGCTTGCACTCTACACTAAATATACATTTACATGATACATTGTATGACTGGGACCAGACCTAACCGTTATCTTCCGCTCTACCTCTTCTCTCTCTCCCCCTCTCTCTCCTTCTCTCTCTCTGTTGAGCTACACATGTCGTTCCTGAGCTGCCAGTGATCCAGACTCCCTCTGCCCTCCGGACCTGTCTGGCCCATCCTGGTGCCCCGCTTCTGGTTGGAGATCTTGTCACATGAATGCCCCGTGTGTCACTTTGGGATGTGTCTCGTGTCTGGGGATGGTTCCCTCTACCTAGAAGACGGTTCTGGCCTTGACTGGTGATGGCAGCTGTTTCTCTGGGGACTTGACAGTTCGATAGTTTAACTGGAACTTCATACAAGTCTACCTGAGTGTTAAATAACTAACTGGACTCCATATTAACATCAATTAACATCAACTGTTATGCTGAACTGCCTGGCAACTAACACACAGTATGAATGCAGATCAATTTCTGCTTTCTGTTTCACCCAGATGAGGATGGGTTCCTTGTTGAGTCTGGTTCCTCTCAAGGTTTCTTCCTATTACCATCTCAGCAAGTTTTTCCTTGCCACCTCCTTGTCGCCCTCGGCTTGTTCACCAGGGACAATCTGATCATTCTGATTCATACACGTTCACATTCCATACAAACTTAAATATTCCTTTTGATTGTGTAAATCTGCTTTGCGAAAATGACAATTGTTAAAAGCGCTATATAAATAAAATTGAATTTAATTGAATTTGGAGATCTCGAGTTCGATCCCCGGGTGATGCTGTAATTTCTCACAGCCGGAGGTCTAGACAGAGCTGATTGGCTCAGGGGAGGGATGAGAGGTACTTGGTGCTCCCACATTAATCATGGCTTTACAGCCAAACAGGGGCGTCTGTGAGCTCACGCAAGTGGAAGGAGCGGACAGCGCTGACCTCCGAGTGTGTTACTCCGCCCCCAATGGTGAGCAGTCCAAAAAGATGCGGTCGACTGGCATCACGTGGTTCGAAGGAAAGTAGTAGCCTTGGTATACTTGGTATTAGGAGCCCCCTGGTGAAAAAAGATGTGGTGATGTGTTTTCTTATTCCTTCGTACCTGCTGAGTCTCGTATGTTATAGTCTTCATTTCCGTGTGGATCATTGGCACTTCCTGTACCACCACACTATCTGACTCTCCTGACAATGGACTGCTAAAGGTTATGACCTCTGCTGTCTGGAGCACGGACGAAACCTAAAAAAAAAAAAAAAAAAGACAGCAGATAATATAAATGTCTAAATGTTCTTGTCCAAGAGTTGGAATGCTTTGATAAGATATTAGCATTTGTGCCACAGTGCTTCTATATAATAAGACAAAAAAGGTGACAGAATGTGCTGTTGAAGAAAACAGTTTAACCGTCTAACCTCACTCTCGCACTCATTCTTTATACCGCTTATCCTGTGCAGAGCTGTGGGATGGCTCGTTCAAGGCGAGGTACACCCTGGATGGGGTGCCAATCCATCGCAGGGCACACAATCACATGCATTCAAACACTATGGGGAATTTTGAGATGAATTAACCTAATCTACATGGTCTATCTATAGAATGGTCTACATGGTCGACATGGTCTATAATCTATAGAAACCCACCAAGCACGGCAAGAACGTGCACGCAACTCCACGCACACAGACCTGTTCCGGGAGTCCTCTAGAGGTGCAAGGCCACAGTGCTAACCACTACGCTACCATTCTGCCCAGACTAACATTTGTTGTTATATTTCCGAAACGGCATGCACTTTCATGTCTTAATTCTTAATTTGTAATTTTTGAGTGACGCAAAACTGTTTTTGACTACTATTTCAGTGGCAATGATTAAAAAAGTGAAAACTAAATTTGCGAATCTGTAACTCAATGCCTCTTCTCATATAACAGCAGATAAACATTCAAAGGAAATGAGCAAGAATCAAAGAACAAATTCTAATTTGTGAGCAGTTGTGAGTGTGTTTGCATCAGTGTGCTTAAACGCCCAGGGCAACTGTCAAACATTTCCAAATATGATGAGGTCACAGCCTGGCTCATGTAAGGCATGGCTCGTTTCCAAGCTTCTCAATATTATTCCGCCTAAAAAATGTTTTGCTTAAAGAAACAAACAAATCTCATTTAAAAATCCCAGTGGAGCTCATTGATGCACACACAAACACTGATGCGCACTGGAACTACTGGTTTAAATAACAGCACATGGACATTATTAGGTGTTTCAGGGAGGAATTGAAGCACAAGCCGGGGCATTGGTTTGTGGATTATAGGGTCAAAGGAGGGGACACCACTAAAAATTGAGTTCTACCTCCTCATTGTGACCCTCAGCATCTCCCCTCTGCTCAGACTGGATGATAGGGGAGCAGAGTGCCAAATTGGGTGACTCATCTCCTGGGACTGGCTCATCATCATCATCAGCTGACAGAGAAAAACTCTTATCACCAGAATCGCTGTCACTAGGCGACAGGGTCCGAGTGGTCGGGGCAACGAGGGCATTACCCTCAGAGGACACGACCCTGGTGAATTCAGCAGTTGCCATGCGACTTGAATCACTCTTGCTACTTGAATCGTCTGAGTCTGTGTCACGGTCTGGTGTATTCTGGTCTGAGACATGCACAGAGCTACCAGGCTCATCATAGCTAATTTTAGAGGCACTGGGCTCCAATTGATGTTCTGGTGAAATGAGGGCCTCTACCTGTGACTGTTCTGATACGGTATGCTGCTGTAAATCAGCTGCTTGCTCCTCTTCTCTTGGCTGGTCTTTTTCTAGAAGTTCCTGTGTATCTGCTGGCTGATGAAGAGTCCCATCAGGACCGGAAGATGTCTATAACAAAACATAAAATAATGAAGATCAGAGATCACAGTTTAAATTTTTTTTTCATTAACACAGTTTTAAACACCTTACGACTGAACATTATATTACACTGAGGATTTTCAAGAAAAACTCTTGTCTAAGAAAGGTCTAAGGTGCTGCTGGTGCTGTCAGTGTGTTTTAATAAAACGTTTAGACAAACGTACTAGTACATTAATGCACACAGAAAATGTATGTATGCATTAAGGAGTAAATATATTTATATGACAAACTAAAATAAATGTTATTGCACATCCTTTACACAACCGATTTTAAAGATTAATATTTGAGATTGGAAAAGGCATTAGGAGTGCAAGAATTACATATTGCTAATGTTGTGACTTTGAATACAACATCCTCGACTACCCCTGATGATCCTCCAAGCAATAAATCTGTCACTAGGTAATGAAAGGACACAAGATGGCTTTTAGACAAAACATTACAAGGACATGGTGACACGGTGGCCTATAAAAGCATGCAGTATGCTAGGCTGCAATAAAAAATGCTTTGTGATTATAAATAAGACTATATCATATATCATAGCTACAATTCATAAAGCATTAAATATTATTATAATGTAAGCAGCTGTAAGTAAATCTGTCCTATACTTCTGTAAAAAGACTGCTTGCAACAGATGTACCAAGCTGTAAACATTAGAATGCTGTCTCTAGTGTAGTCCACCTTAAGGACGGCCCAAGTTTGCCCAGTAGCGGTTGAGGAGGAGGACCAGGTGCGAGTGCTGATCTGGTCATGAGCAGACTTTAACAGAGCAGTGAGCTCCGGAGACATCTCCTCGAATGTGGGCTTAGGCTGAGCACATACCCACAAAAACCAGACACACAGACACAGGTGAGGGGTTAAAATGAAGACATGAACATGTGAGCCCACACACGCAAACACAGACACAGAGACACTATTTGTCAGAACACAGAGACTAAGGAAAAAGTTATCAGACTAGAAAGTTGCGCTGAATAAAGCTTTGCATCATTTGGCAAAATTTTGCTTTTTTATTTGGGTTATTCATAAGAGAGGCAATTAAACTGTTATTTTTCTAAACATACACCAGCGATCTTACTGCCTGTTTCAAATGACACATATCTAGAAAACCTTACGAGGTTTGACTACAAATCACTTATTCCTCCTAGATCTTTACTGTGGATTTTTTTAAAGCCAGAATTAGGTTCTAAGACCTATGACCAAACACAATTTAACCCTTACAGAGACCGCACTAATCGAAACATGGTCACTCTCCTTTTCGTTCCTGATGTATTTCCGACCACCACAGCCCTAAAAAGAGTGAAGTTACATCAGTTTCCACTGGGATTCTGTACCCTCTTATGAACAGAGCCCTCATCAATCCACATCAAGCAGCATAAACTTCAGAGGAAACATAAAAGGAAAAGAAATCTGCCATCTTTTCGATCTGCGACTGAAGCCAAAGACATTTCATGTGCGATTGGCAGCAAGAAGCCTGGTTAAAAAACAAGGAAGTGAAAAAAAACAAACAGAAATAAGCTGCTCATTTGTGAGGCAAAATAAAACGTCAAAGCTAGACTCATAAAGCAGCTGGCTCGGGTTTATAAAGCAGGAGCGACATCAAATTCCGTAGTGAGGTATTTGAGTCGGGAATTAAAAGAAACACATAAAGACAAAAGGAACACAACATACATTTAGAACATTTGTAATAATGTAAAAGGACTGCAAAAGCGCTGGCTTTTAATTAATTTGTTCATTTGAATTGTTTTGGAAAGCCAGGCTGGGGGAAGCTGGCGGGTGTCGCGTGGGAAGCAACGTGCTGGAATTATCAGTGTTGTGTTATACTACCACTCTGGCTGTTGGAGAGGTTTTGATTAGATAAGTGCCAGGGCTGGGCCTCACACCCAATTCCACTGACTTCGATGGAGATTTGAGTGGAGACCGAAGCGGGGACCGGACAGGGGACCGGGGCGTAAGGGTGATTGAAGAATCTGTAAGCAGCTTCAGCTCATCCTTTTTCGCCTCTTCAGTTTCCCCACCGGAATCGACAACCACCACCATTTTCACCACGCCTGCAGGCTCAGAGGGAGAAGGGGTCCTTGCTTCCTTAACTGTGATACCTGGTGCTGTTATGGCTTCTGTGGTTGCCAGGATTGCAGGCTCAAGCTTCTCAACAGAGACTGGTATAATCTTTACAGCTGTGGTGGTTGTTTGATCAGAGAGCTTCCTCTGCTCTACGGTGAGAGTTGGAGATGGAAAGTCATCTTCTTTGGTGGTGGTCACGATCTTCCCTGTCATAGTGTCATAAGACTTGCCGAGTGCGAACGTCTTTTCACGGACTTCCTCCTGTATGGCTGATGCCTTTTTGAGAGCTACGTTTCCCAAAGCCTCGTCAGCGGTAACAATGTTAGTAATGCCCACTACTTTGTAGCTGACTACGTTTTTCTTTTCAGGTACCTTAGGCGGGACCTTGTCTATAATTACCCAACCATCAGACTCCTACATACAAGATACAGAAAGGCATGTTAGGCACCTCTGTAGGAGGAGTGGAAGATACACTTAAAGCCAACAAACATGTCAGTAGCTACTCAAACATGCTGATCTTTAAAAAAATCTATGTAATAAAACTAAACTAAATTAAACATTTTTGTCTGCTTACTAACACAATGAATTAGACTTTAATGGGAGTCCTTGTCGGTTAAAAAGACAAAACGGCACCTACCACATCATCTTTTCCGTCATCCAGGCTGTCCCTTTCGTCTGCACCTATAGCAACCTCCTCCTTCTCGCCTGCTGTTTCCAAATCTTCTTTGGTCTGCACGAAGTGTAGAAAAAGAGTGCGACATTAAGAAGGAACATTGTGGAACATGACTCAGAGAGATTCTACATTGTACCAACGACCTGACATTTATGTTCCACAGTTATCTTCAATTACATACTGCATAATTTAGTCCTAAAATGTCCCGGATCTGACGCAGCCACAGTAAATTCTTTACTTCCATAGCTTCAAGTGTTTCTTATATATCGTAATCTTTGGAAACACTAGATAAATGTGACTACATTTATGATATTTTCACTTGCTAAAATGATTTTTTTTGCAACATAGTGCCATAATTTTGTGCCAAAGAGTTTTTTTGTTAAATGTCACGAGGCTCATAATCACAGGCTGTTACACCAGTGACAGGAAAACCAGACACAAAGGTCTATTAAAGATTTGTTTTTTTAGAACGGCACACAATGGCATGCACATTAATCAAACAACCATCAATAACTTATTCTAAATACAATAATGCATAATAATTTAAATTACCCACATGGGGGAAAAAACAGAATTTACAACTAAATCAAATCGTGGAAAAAAAGATGAACATGATAACAATAGGAATTAAATCACTTATCTGCTTAGGAATCTTGAAAGTTATAAAAGGATTTCAGTTGGGCTTTTTTAATCAATGTATGACAGACAATTTAAGAGATATGTTTTTACCATATTCTCAGAATCACTCATGCAATGTTTACATAAATTTGCAACCTTACAGCAGCTGTCACTTACATGGCTGCATGTCCCTCTGCCATACTGAGAATCTAATTTGTCTGCAATCTGTTGATTCTCGCATGCTGCGACGGTCGCGATAACAAGTGTGATTAATACATCATTTTTTCCTACATCATTTGATTTGAGCGTTTACATTTTATGTGCTACGGAAATACGCAGACCGCACCAGTAACACCTTATCTGTGTGCAGCTGAAAAGGATATGCGAAGCTGCTTGAGATCTGCTCGACAGATCTTTCCCTCCAATCCCACTGTCTTTCTGTCAGCCATTTGATGAAACCTTATTTACAGGCATGTAGCAAAAAAAAAATCAATGTGACAATCTTCAGGAAAATCAGTAAATCATTCTTTCATTTAATCTAAAGCATTCATTCAGCGTCAACCCAAAAGCGCCAGTTTTCCCCTTAAACAAGCCGCAATCATCTTCACAGCATCTGTCAGCTGTGGCGGTCACAGCATTAAAGTCTCAAGGTTACAAGCATTGGGAATATTTCAGCCTTTTCTAGTTACATTCAGTAACCTTTTTAAGCAGTTAAAATGGGCAACTATTTCCAAAAAAAAAAAAAAAAACCCTGTTTAAATGATTGCTGAGTGACTGGCTTTACTTACATCCTCAGGCTCTAAGGGTTCAATCATAGGAGCCTCATCCAGTCGGGGGGATCGCAGTGGGGATGAGGAGAGACGTTTCTCCCACTCTGTTAAACCCGATTTACTTGTGCCTCCCTCCAGGAAAGTCCTCTTCAGCTCACTAATATTGGTTTGGTGTTTGATCAGGTCTGGTGTTGCATCGACCTCCTGGGAAAACAAGAACATTGTTATAATTACTAGTGATCCTACTACAACTACTACTACTACTACTACAACTAATAATAATAATAATTATAACAACAATATTAATAAAAATAGTAGCCACAACACAAAGACGTTCCTGTGTATTGTTAGTGTGGCTGCCATGTAGTTTGTTATTTCTTAGTTTAGGTTAAAAAGCAAGCCTTACTTCATCATTAAAGCTGAACCGCACTCACCACACTTGACATTAAAACAGCAAGACACAATTAACACCTTGCAGTGATACAAACTTAGTTTGAGACTGCAAATGTTAAGAGAATGTCACAGCTATTACATGCTTTATAACTGCTCTTTTAGACAAATTTATCATCACCCTGAAGCTGAGTGATCATGTCTATCGTGCTACACACACCTGATGTTAATGTTTTGTTTTCACTGCATGCACTACCTCCCTCCATTCCTTACCAACCTCCAGCATCAGTTTACTATGTCTGATAAACACATTTTCCCCTTTAATTCTCCTTATAAAACTGGGCTGCGGGGGGAAAGAGAAATCGATTTATCAACTGAGAGCTTCCTACTGTCACATATGATTAGTTTTGTCAACATTCTGGTAGTTGGAGGAAGCGTAGATGTTGCATACCCTTCATGAGAATCATCACGAAACCTACCTCACATATTGACCAAATACACATTTTTATTTTTCATTTAGACTATACTTAATACAAAATTGTAATAGTTTTTTTTTATTAATTAATTAATTATTATTATTTTGTACAATTTATGTAACTATCCTGATATCTGTTCTGCAATGAAACCCATAGTATTCAGAAAGTCTTCTCACCTGGATCTTTATTTCAGATTCGTCGTCCTGATCCGACTGAGGATAAGAGATACACCAAATTACATGTCAGCATATCAGTAAAACAACAACAGAGAGGTAATGCAGCAAATGTGTCAGTGAAAAGAAAATTATGATGATAAATGGAAAAAACATAGAGAAAAAACATACATTGTTCTTAGATGATCCACAGGTGGGAATAATAAGATCACTACATTTATAAAATGTTTTTTATTTTAATATCTGCTTTCCTGCTGAGTGTAAATCTCTGGTAAAAGGATAAATAACCTACCATTTAGTGCTATGTATTTAGTGTAGCTACAATGTCAAAACAGTCATTTAATGAGATGGAAAGCACAATTACTGAAAAAGGTAAATAGTGCAGTGTAGATGATGATATATGGATAAATACGCGTTAAAGATTTTGACTGTAAATCTAAGAGCTTAATCTCAGAACTGGGAAGCTAAAAAACCTGGATGATCTGGTGACAACCATGTCTTGTTCCATAAAGACTCAAATTAAAATAATAAATAAAACAAACAATTAAATAAATGGGCTGACAGTTACACAATTTTCATATTTTTGCCTCTGCACACCACAACAGTAGATTCGAAGATGTAGTAGTGCTTTAATTTTGTTTAATTTAAGAAGAGATATAATTTATTACAGGCTTAACAGTAAGTGGACAACTCAATGATGAGCACTTTCATTTCCAGTTGTGGCCAGTTTCCTAACATTTTGTGACAAAATAAGAAGATAGAAGGTCTGGAGTTGATTAAAAAGTGCTAAATTAACATTTAACAGCTGTTCATAAAAATATATGATTCACGTATGAGGTGCTCGTGCAAGAAAAAGGAGGCCATCAATAGGCTTAAAAATTAAATACATTTTGTGACAACCATGGATAGACTTTAGGCAGTCATTGACTGCAAATGTTTTTTATTAAAAATAAAATCCAATATTTATTATGTTAGTTTTTCCAATAATTTTTGAGCATGTGAAAATGGAAGGATTTCTAACAAAAAAGGCTGTAATTTGTAATACTAAATTTTTTCTTAATCGTTTACACTTTGATTACTTTTTAAATCCATTGTGGTAGTATACAAAGGCAAAATTACAAAAAAAGTGTCCCTGTTGAAATAGTTATTGAGTCGACTTCATGTGTGAAAAGGTCAGGAACTTCAACCTATATTACAAACCTCTGTTGCTGTCAATTCACCATCAATAGCAGTGTCTGTAAAATCAGTCTGTAGTGTGCAAACAGGCACACATCCATTTGAAAGCATGCAAAGGAAGAAATTCATCTTAATTTTCTTCAATTTTACGCATAAATTAAGAACTGCAAAGTATATGACATTGTAATTAAAGGCATTGTTAATTAAAGGCATCGTACCCTTGTGTCTTGTCGGACAGGAGTTGGTGGACTTGGCTGGGACACTTCTGTAGCCTTGGTTATCTCATCCTCTTCTTCCACAACTATATTTTCTACGAGTATCAATTCCTCTTCCTCTGATCTCTTCTCCTCTGCCTTTTTCTCTGGTGTAATTGTGGTAATGAGGTCACTCATGGCAATGCCCTTTGCAGCGCCGTACAATGCTGTGCCCATCTCTACAACACACACACACACACAGCTTTTCATTCATTGCATAATAATTGTAGTATGCAGTATGTGTCGAAGCTTGGATGCTGATGTCATGACACTGCAATCTAAATGAGCAAAGCCATCCTGCATTCATTTTCAAACCTACAGGGACTGCGAGAACAGCATCAAAGCAAAGGCAAAATTAACATACCAGAAACACAAAAATACAGCCCTCATTTCCAGATATTAGCCTTGATCTATGACAGGAATAAAAAGCAATGTCTAAATAGCACAATAATGATTCTGTTGTGTATTTGTTGCAATACAAAGTCATAGTCAAGGCCTAGTAACCATTTCATTCCAGTAACTATACAATACTGGGATTTTTGTTCATTTAAATCAAATCTTTGTGTGATTCTGCCATTAGACTATAGACCCACTATCTACTTATTTAGGAACTCTGGTACACCTGCATAATCATGCAGTTATCTAATCAGCCAGTCATGTGTCAGCAGCACAGTGCACAAAAAATCATGCACATACTGGTCGAGAATTTCAGGGAATGCAGGTAATGTTTATCTGTGACTTTAACCGTGGCATGGCTGATGGCTGTTGATAGTTTATTGATCTAGAAGAAAATTACACTAAGATTGGCATAAAAAATTTATTTAAAATTTATATATATATATATATATATATATATATATATATATATATATATATATATATATTTATTTTTTTTTTTTTTTTTAAAAAAATTTTTTTTTTTTTTTACAAGTGCTGATTGACTAGTTTTTAATAAACTGTCACTGAGTTCAAACTTCTTAACCTCAGTTTGCTCTATTAACAATTTATCCTGACTGTGATTCAGTTGTATTACTATTGCTTTTGGTTTTATCGTAGAGTTTATGTACAAAAAGGCTCAAATATAAATGCTCTAAATTCCAAAGCCAATGAATGCTTAATGCTTGTATGAGATGGAGGTTTGTGTCTCAAAAGAATGAATGATAAAAGATGAGGTTAACACTCAGGTAGTAGGTACACATTACAACTTCTACAAGGTTATTATTAAAAAAGATTGCTTTTTCAAAAAGTACTGTAAAGGGGATTTTAGTCACTACATCTACCAAACATTTAAACAAAAGTACTTCACACACATTTTTATTTGAAAAATTACATGAGTTTGAAAAGTTACACAAGGGGAAAATCCATGCATAAGAAATTTACTTTGAAAAACTTTACTGTGGAGGGATTGTAACAAATTGTGGAGTAACAGAATTGCAAGGAGGCCTGGGTACTGGAAATGATCGAACCTGTTGTTACAGATATTTCATAGGAGCTCCACTTTTTAACACAGGTGTACACCAGAACAAATTGCAACTCAATAATATGGCAAAAGCACAGTCTATTTTCACCAAACAAAAAAAAAGATGGGATTATCGAAATGACTGACAGTCCTCATCCCCCTTTTCACTTCATAAAGTTTTGCCAGGGTCTACTCCTCAATATGTTTCCTATTTGAAAAAGCTACTGATGACGTGGCCTCAAATTCTGTACCAGGACACCTAGGATGTTTTGAATTTATGAATTGAAAACACGATCTATGATATCTACCACTTTGCTATCATTAGTCACACACATTATGTAGTTAACAGGCAGAGCCAACAACTAAGCAAATTTAATAGAATGTAATGTAACAGAATGGTGGTATACACAATAACATCCCTACATTCTTATGTCTGGCTAAGTAAACAGTACAATATTCATTTTTAAATAACGGTAGCAATGCATGAATTTGTTCAGACTAGAAATTCAATTTATTCTTAATCTCTGTGTGACACAAAAGCTTATTGTCCTTAATTTACCCTCAGGAGTGTCCTGAAATTTAGTCAATGAGATTAGTTTAAAAATAAGCCAGTGATATGAGCTATGCTGACAAATATACCCCGAAGCCCTCCCAAAAAAACCCCATATATAAATAGAAAGCTAAGCAAACGGGAGACCATAGCTAGCAGTGAGTTTGGACATGCCAGGCTAACAGCATAGACAGTCAGGAGCATGCAGAGCTGGCCAGAGGATTGCAGCAGATTGCTAATAGGGAATCGATCGCACCACATGTCCTTCCAAACTAGTAAGCTCTAACTTAAGATCTAGGCTGGGGGTTGTAGATGCACATAATACCTGCTGGTTTTGTGCCATTCATAGTGATAAGTGGTTTAGATCCTGGGACTACAGTCGCTGTCATTTGGGGGATGCTCCGCTGAGCTGAGGAGAAAGTCAACACCACAAAAAGACTTGCTGACTTTTTTAATATTGATTTATATAGATTAACATAACTATCTATACAAGTATAAAATCTTGCAGATGTCTGATGCCTTTACAGTGTAGTTAGTGGCTCTCAATAATTTCTCTCAAATAAGAAGAAATCTTAAAAACACCATTCCTCCAAGCCACCACATTTTGAAAATGCTGCTCCTGCTACAGTATGTCACAAGGCTGTGCCCTCTTCCATATACATTAACTTATAAACCCCAATGATTAGCCACTGGGGAAAAAATCAGGAGAAAGTCCAAGAGCTCAACTAGTTTTTGTCAGACTTGTAATCAAACTTACATTAAGTTTGCAATAATAAAAACATCTTTCTTTTTTTTTTGCACCACTTGGGAGCAACTAATAAATAATACAGTAAAAACAGCTTTGTCTCTGCTTTGTCTTAGACTATAAATTAAATGTTATGGGCCTGAAATTCACTTGATTTTCCTCCTTTTTTTTTTGTAAAAGACAGCATACAAAGTGTACAAGTTTAACCACTAGCTACATGTGTTCATTTTCCAATGGAAAACTATGGAGAATGCTTTTGAAAAAGACAGAAAAAACTACTGAATCACTCACTCATTTTTTCAGAGCTTATCTCAGGGGACTCGGGCACTAGGCGGGGTACACCCTGGACGTTTATGCAGGGCGTACAACTACACACACTTAGGTGATTTTGGAAAATCAAATTAACCTAATCAGCATAGACTGTGGGAGAAAACCGGAGTACCCTGTGGAAACGCACCAAGCACAGGGAGAGCATGCAAACTCCACACGCATAGACACAAAGTGGGAATCGAAAACCTTGGCCCTGGATTCGATTCCCACCGAGGCCACAGTGTTAACTATTATGCCACCATGCTGCCTGAATGAAGTTAATCTAAAAAGCCATGTGATGCCAAAATAGGTAATTAGTTTAGGCATTGCATTTTAACAAAGCCCTAAAAAGGTAAAAGGTATTGGGCAAAATCTCCATGTTACATCTATAGCATTTTGTAAAAATCTTTTGTCAGGAGCAAGTGCACATTGTTTTCCTCATGATTCTCTTAAATGTTAAAAGTAAACCTTTTTATACATCCATGTAGGCCTGCAACAACTAATCGATAAAATCGATAATTATCGATAATGAAATTCGTTGTCAACGAATGCCGTTATCGATTAGTTGGGCTGCTCACGTCACTGAGGAGCGCGACCACAAGATGCACAAATACACACAGATACACAGTCGCTCGCGCAATGGAGGTTACAGAAGCGTCTGCAGGAAAAAGCGTGCGCCCCGAGTCCTCCAAGGTTTGATAGCAATTCACATTAAACGCCTCTAAGAAGACGGTAACCTGCACGCTATGCAAGACCGATCTTTCATTGCATGTCATGCACGAACACTTAAAAAGAAAATATGTTGGTGTTACGGATGGCGAAACGTCAGCAGGGTTGGTAAAAACTATCTCTCCATCGTGTAAAAGTTGTATAGTTTAAGTGCTTTTGTTTACTTTGCTAACTTCGGTACAGTCGCGCTAGATCTGTTCACGGGCTACTCGCTAGCATCACATTGCCAATCACCTCTCGAGCATTAATGAGTAGTTAAATGGCGCTACAGTACTTTAGATTAGCTAAAATTACACGGTGCGAATAACAGTAGAATATTACATTTAGTGATTGTTGTGGTTTTCAGCGAATGTAAATAACAGTACATTTGTGACTATTAGCTTTTTGCATTTCTACAGTTTTTTTTTATAGTCCACTACATAATACATATGTAACTGTATATATTATATACTACATTTCATTTAAGGTTTAAAATGTCAAAATTAAAGATTATTAAACTCTATATGTGGCTTTTGCATTTTTAAAAGTTTATTTTTATACATAAATAATTCCCTGATTTATGTTTTTTTATAGTTATAAGCAAAATATCAAATTTAAGAAGCGGTTAGGTTTTATTCGATTAATCGAAAATCTAAATAATCGTTAGTTGCAGCCCTACATCCATGCTTCTCTATATGAACAAGAATTATATTGATTTTGTTGTTTCAGCCCTATACGTGGACTATATGCATGAAACACTTTTTCTATTTACTTTATAGGTCAGTATGTCCTATTATTATTTTTATGTAAGAAAAAATTATTTGCGAAGCCTTTAATGTAGTGGGACAGAAGCAAAGAAAGTTTAACCCCAGCACTCTCACATACAAGAGGTAATTACAGAGAACGCAGTTAATTGGAACTCACACTGGCAAATTAGGCTTACATTGTTCAAATCAATAGTTTCATTTCAGGATGATTTCATTAGTGAATTACCTTCCACATCAAGGGAAATCACTAAATCCAGAACAACAACATTAGTTGTCAACACCACAGCATTAATGCTGAGAGCCAAAATCAAACGTCTGTAGGCTTCCGCAAGCTCTAGGGGAGCAATTTATTCCATTAATTAGGAACATGGGGAGTAAAGACAAGTGTAAGTGCGGATTTAGAAGCAGAAAATATAAGACAGCACTAAGAAAAAAATCCCCTTCTGTCCTGCTCTCAACAATATGTTTCAAAAGCGGAAAAAAAGACATCAGAAAAGCTGCCCCAGCACAGCAACAAGCGCTTTTCAGCAAAGACACCACAAAGCAACCTGGAAGACAATAATGAAGGTCTGGTACCAGCTGATAAAAAACAGTGGGCAGAGACAGAAGGCCATGCTGGGTGAAATAGGCGATGTGAACGCAAAGAATAACTACAAGACAAACTCCAGTGAGGCTGACTGACATGCTGCCATTTGCAGAGGCACAAAACCATGTTTGCATCATTGTAAGAAACAGTCTGGACCAAGTAAGGTTTAAAGAAAAACAATGTCACTAAAGAAAGTTCATAAATGCCAATAAAGCTAATCTTTCCATTAATATATATCTGAAGATACTACAGGTACAAATTTATTACAGTTACTTTGATAATTTACTCTACTTGAGAAACTGTCCTATACTAATTGAATAAAGAGACTGGAATTGGTTACAGGCATTGCTTTAAGAATGCCTGATTAGTAAAAAATAATGTTTTAATAATAATATTGATTAGTACAACAGCTCTGCACTCATTAGGACTTGAATAAAGATAGAACGGATTAAAATATGATCTTCAAGTAAGCAACACATTTTATCGTACATTAATGTATCAATTTTGCTCTTTGGGCTTGTGAAATAGATATAGTTATAATTATAAAAGATACATTTAAATAATGCAATCCAATTAGGCTTTTTCAATATTAAATAGTAAACTTTCTATCTCCTGTCAAGAGGTCGCCACAGCAGACCATCCAACAATCCGCAATCAACTTTGGCACAGGATTTATGCCAGATACTCTTCCTGACGCAACTCTCCTATTTTTATGTGGCCTTGGGACCGGCACTGCATGCACTGACTGGGTAGTACGGGGTGTGGTCATACTGATGGTGGGGCTTGAACCCGGAACCTCAGCTCCCCAAACCAACAACCGCCTGAGCCACCACGCCCCGTCTCAATACTTAAAAGCGTGTTTTAAAAAATCAGTGGCATAATTAATATGATTAATAATTCTTTTTTACTGTGAAGTCCATATAACTTTATGTATGTATGTAATCTGTATAACATTGAAATTTAACATGCATATGAAATGAAGCTAGCTTCAGTAAATAAAAACTTACCATGAATTACAGAAATATCGAAATATTGGAACCAACCTCCATCCAGACTGCGGGACATGATGTAGCGTTTGCTGGTTGAGCGCTCAAAGAAGGGAGCTGGGCGAACTATTTGTGAACTGGCCCGTCTAGTTTGGACTTGGGTTCGGCCACTGTAGCGGAACTTGGAACCAAGAGTCAGGAACTTCTTAGGTGGAGTTTCTGGAGATACCAACCTGATAAATAATGTTTATATGCTTGGGTTACCTGCTGCCATAAAGTGCTCATAAGTCAGTTCAGTGCTTTGGGGTTCTCACATTACTAAACAAATCTCAAAAATGTGGTTCTATGCAAATACAGTCTGACAAATACTAAAGCGTTTCACTTAAAACTGATTTAAACTTCCCACATGTTTGAATTACAAGCCTGAGAATCTTTAAAGCATGAGAGTTTCCTTCAATGTGAAAGCGAATAACATAAAAACGTAGAACATAAAGTCAAAGTAAGAATCTTAGTCTTAAGTTATTAATTTTTTTTCCTCTTTCAAATTTATGTTTTGTCTGTGACCATATTGTAAAAAAAAAGCTCAATTTTGACACCAGCAACCAAAATTTCATAAATATTTCACAAAAAAAGTAACCATATATTCATAGAAACATTATATCATTCTTTAATAAAATATTTTTGGCAAATTGCTAAGGTGCAGGAGGAATTAAACACCCTGGGAAATGCTTTTAAAGAAAAATAATCAGCTTTAGTATGGTACTGTCATTCAACATCATGACACCCTTATTTTATTTCAGAAGTGCATTGTACTCTTTACCAAACACCTATTCCTAAATTATGGTCAATGTTTGCAAAATTACTAGAAATCCTCAATGTCTAATTGAATTTGATTTGAATTTGATTCTTCTAAGACTTTAATAATTCTCACCTGAAAAAGGTGTGGTGCTCCACGCAAACCTTCCAGAGTCTCTTAGCTGCTCTATGATTGGGAAGTTTAAAGCCGATTGTGCTTTCAAACTGCTCAAACTAGACATTAATAGCATACACACAAAACACATAAAATTTTCAATATTATCTTATTGAAAGGGTCATCCAAGAACTAGTGTTAAGGGTAACCAAGTTGCGCTGAATTCACCTCTCCAGGTCGGATTTTGATGTAGAAGTTATTCCTCTTGTAGGAGATCTTGAGGACTTTTGGCCAAGCAAATCTGTTGATGCGCAGCCGGTCTCGGTAGATGAGAAGGCCAGATGAGCACACTCCTAGCATTATTTCCACCCCCTCCGAGTCCTAAGGAATGATTTTAGACAGGAAAGGTTTGTACAATGCATCATGACCAAAGAGACAACAATCATAAGGCAAACAACTGAAGTTTTCTGAGTGGCTCCATAGTAAGATGTCAAATTGTTGACATAAAAAAAAATTCCTTTTAGTAGAGAACTGCTGGTGGCCAAAATCTCTGGCTCAGTATCAAGCCTGTCAGAAAAGCTTTTTTTTTTTTTTTTAAATCAATGACTGAACAAAATGTAAAATGACTTAGAATCAGAGTAGCACTGCAAAAACATTTTGTTGAGTGTAGAGATGTGGTAAGGCCCCTGAGAGAGGAAAAAAAAATGCACTAGACATACAGCAGGCAATGCAGAGACTAATCGGTCTCTTTTTGGGCTGTGTAAATGTCATTGGTCAGCCCCACATGTCCATATGCTTCAATCGTGTGCTGTACTAGCACAGCATACGATTCCTCTGACAGGTCCGTTTCAAATGACTGCACACAAACGAATGCAATTGTGTTTTTTATCCATGCGATGGGTTCTCACAATGTGGATTACTCAGATTTGTTTTGGGGGGCATTTAGTATATGACATCAAAATAAAATAAAAAAATAAAAAAGCCTTTCAAAGATGGGTACAAATTTTACAGCTGACAGATGCTGAACAAAAACGTTGTTGTTGCTATTGACTCAAAGCAACACCTAGGGTACATATTCACAGTTGTTTAGGCTTTGCACTCATTCATTATTAGGAATATTAAATCCACTATGCAGACACACACACACACACACAAAAAATAAATATTACAACAATCTTTCAGAAAATTTTCAGGGGAAGATAATGGATGTCAAATACAAGTGGGTGTTCGAAACGTCCTGATGTGACTAATGCTATTTGTTAATGTGGTGTTTACTTGGTAATGATGGAGCCCTTTTAAAAATGTTTTCCCATCTAATGAATGGTTTAAAGAGCTGATGGAAATGATAGCTTGTACATTATTATCCTGGGACTGAACAATGTGTTTTTGTAGTAACATGTGAAACATGTGGAACTATGAGAAGATCTACAGTATCTCTGGGGGAATGTAACCTCTGTACACAGGCATACTGAGAATAGGCAGTGGGCCACAATAGTGCACGTATTGTGGCCGAATCAGCTGCAGCTCAGACAATGGGATTCTTCACTCCATGGTCATGCACGAATACTAGGGTCAGACGGAAGAAGCATACACACACATACAAGGACAGACAGATGCACGAATGCAGCCTTACCTCTCCTTTAGCTGGAGACAAGCACTCAAAGTAGCTTCCTACCAACTAGGCCATTCAGTAAGAAAAGGGAACAAAGAAGAGGGCTGATCTGACCAAACTGAGGGACAATTTCCATGCTCATCATTGCTTGTTATTTCAGACGAGGCCGCTCAATGACCATTTACAGGATGATATGTGAGACTCAACTTTAACACATCATCAGCTGAAGATGTGTTAAAGAAAATCACTGAGACTAGCAGTGTTATGGATGTTGATAAAGCTTTCTACTGTACTGTATGTTCCCACTTGTTTTAAAATTAGCCTGTAATGAAACAACCATCAATGCTTCATCCTCTTTATTATGTAAATGAAACAGATGTTTTTAATAAGCAAATGTAATTAAGTATATTGATAAAAGTAATATGCAATATGAACGATGACCTAATATGCTTCAAACTGACAGAATATATTGAAAGGCGCTCGGTATGAAATTAGTTTGAGAGATAGAGAATGTTTACCTTGTAATTGCCTACTCAGCCCTAAGGGGAGTGTCATTATATCAAATTGCACATCTAAACTACCATTTCTTTTCAATAAGAATTACATTTGTTTTAACGACTGCTGTCTAATGAAACTTGCATTGCTTGCACGTAGTGAAGTTTTAGAGAATTGGATAAGGCGATAGCAGTTTCTTAATGATCTTATAAAGTTTTACTTACTTTAGAAAAGGTAAAACTTTCTGTCGCATTAGCGTAACGTAGTTGGAATCTGCTTAAGTTATTTCTGATATTCTATTAACTCTTTGACCCTGTTATGTACTAAAAACACCTCAGCTTTACAGCAACAGTAAGCGAATGAATTTGCTATATACTGTACTGTATGTTTGGCAAATTGTGCTGCTAGAGGTGATTATTCTTAACTCCTTAATACTGCAATTCAGACAAACAAATGCAGCAAAACACACAAAACTACAACACTTAACATAAAAAAGATGTCAGTTAAAAAAAAAAAGAGTTGAAGGTGAAGAAACATAAATGGTTACCAGTGTGATGGAAAACATAGATGTACACTTTGGAGGCTTTAATAAATTATATATGATTTAGGAGACATGAAGCGTCACAAAACGTGTGCAGCCTGGAAACAATTATTCACATGGTAAGAAATTGTAATATACAGTATGTAGTTCAGAAAACTACAGGCTGAAATAAAACATTTTGCTTTTGTGTACATCTCAACTAGAAATAAATATCCGTCAGATCTTTAGGAGAGACTCCGACTGTGACCCAGGAGCATTGCAGACCTTCAAAACATTTTTATCTGACTATGCACTAAATTAATTAGGCTTATATCTTTTTACTACAGCAAGCAGATATCAATTTCAATATCAATTAACAAATTGATCAAAGCCTGACATTCCCTGTTATGAGAAAAGCACAGCTTCGTTATCTTTAGACAATTGGTTAAATTGACTCTTTATCCAAGATGATCTTTGCCAGTTTTTATATAATGCTGGGAAAAAAAATTATTTATGCTTTAAATTCATAGCATACCTTTAGCAAAAGAAAAATCCATAATAATAACCGATCAAAACCTGTTTTTTTCTGGCTTGTTTGTTAGAATTTAGCCAGAGTAAAATCTGACGTGTTTTCCGAGGCCACCACATGTATAAACAGAAATTAGGATGACCTCCTAAGGTGAAGGCTGTTTTTGTATGGGTTTTTTTCCTGTTCCCTGGTATTTCCAAATGTATTAACAGAAAAAATAAACAGAATTTTTTTTGAAATAACATAAAAAAACTGAAAAGGAGTCAAAGCAGAGTCATTCTGCATGCTACTAAATGACTGCTTTACCTATCATTTCCACTCAAATAAGGTTTACGTTAAACTCATTACACATAATTATACAATATGACAAACTTATTTATCTAATAAAGCAGACATTATATCAATATGTAAAGGACTAGAAAAGACTATAATTCTAATTACTTTGACAGTACATAAAGATGAAGATGGGTTCTTTACCTTGGCATGATGAAGGTCCACGCCATACATCGACAGCTTTTTGACATTCTCTAGGAAGTGCATTTCCGCTTCAGCTGGCATCATCCCTCTGATGGAAAATGGACATTACGAAACACCATTCTGAGTGCATTAGAGTCATGAAATTTCTCACTAAAGCTAAGATGTCAAATATTAAATTAAGATAAATCACAATATGCAACTCTCGTTATATAATCTTCTTATATATATTTTGTAAAGCGCACTTGTAGGTCTTGTGGAGCTCCATGACCTTCTCCTCGAGTTCCTTGGTTTGGTTCGGAGCAAAACGAAACTCGCTGACGTAGTCGGTGCTGTACTCATCTGGATCGTAATCTCCTAGCTCTGACTGGACTGTGTATGAACCAAGCACCGAGTGTGTCGCAAAAGAGCAGGGAAGACGACCAGACACCACATCATCTCTCAACTGCAGACACAGGTAATACCTGAGATACAAAGAGAAGCACAAAGAGGCATAACCTTACTGAGCACTTATGTCATCACAATTAAAAATATCAGAAAGAACAAAGTCACATAAAATGATCATGGTCTGATCTATTCAGTTTGCCCGTTTGAGTGTTTTTGTGATCGCGGTGCAATGAATTGCTATGACCTTGTGATGTCCTCAGAGAGCTGAGCAGGGTCCGGAGGATAAAACTTCACATTGAAGGAAAAATTCCAGGCAACTCCTAAAAGAAAAAAGAAAAAGAACTGAAAATAATTCAGACAGAGCTACATGAAGGTTTTTTTTTTCTTTTTCTTTTGTTAAACCAGACTGAGCAGTTGAAAGAAAGAGTCTGAGAGAGCAGGTCTTGAGGTGTAAAAACAGAGATGCAAAGGGAACAGAAAGACTAAGACTATACAATAAAAATGAAAACAAATTAATTACTTAACAACGATGTTCAGAATAAGGCATTTGGCAAACCACAAACCAGCTTAAAGCTGCTTACAGTCCACATCATTCTTACTGGATCCTCATATCCATTTGTGCTTAATAAATATACTGTATGTAGTCGCAATGCCACAAAATTTATGCACAACTGATATTTAATAAATATAATTTGCTCTTGTGACGTTTTCCATCTTCAATTGATAATCGCTTTGTACAAAATAAATTTCAGTAAATTTAGGTTATAGCGGCTATTTAAATTAACTGCTTTATTCAGGCTGATCATAAACCTTCATAATTATGTCTTAACCTCGCTAGTTTGCTTACGACATGCTGAATATATACGGTCTGACGCTTGATAAAAACTCTGTAAATGAACATTCCCACAAAAACAATGGCACTAATTAGTCTTTTTTTTATCTTAGTAACAAAAAAAAGTCTCACAAAAAACAAAAAAACAAAAAAGCATCTGAATATACTGTAAGCTGATTATCTACATATTGCACATAAAAGTAATACTTAAAACTGCCACATGGTAAGCACTCACCCCTGACTTGCTTCTTCATGTCTTTGGCTGGATCCAACCAGTTCTGTGAATATATATAAATATGTATTAAAAAACACTTAGTATTTTCCCACAAAGGGGTTTTGTCTGTTTTTTTAAATCCCCAAATGAAATAAGTGCATACCTTTTGATTTTCTACATCACGGAATGTGATACCAAAGTAGTCTCTCTCCAGAAGGTTAAGATGCTCACAGACTTTGTCAAGAAGCACCTGGCCTTTGTCTCGTTTCTGTGGAGAGAAGAATCCTGAGTCAGCCCAATCCGCATACATTATGCACTAGTCGTATACATTCATTACCTGGTTTTGAATCAATAATTGTTTCTCACTGTGTTAAAACTCAAAATGCAGTTAAGCACAGCATCATCAGGTTCCTAAGTGGTGCAACAGAAGTGATACAAGTGCTTACCGTATTGACCGACTGAAGATTAGAGGTTAATATCCTGATGGAACCACAGATGTGAGTCCGGAAATGCAAAATTGTCCATGCTATTTGGTTGAGAGCGATTGCATACTATTTCTTTTCTCCCCTTTCTTATATCAATTGTGCACTTAACATATTGCCCAAATCTGAAAAGTTCATGTATTTATGTGTTTATGTTCAAAGTATTGAAAATTAAGTTGTGCCAGTCCTAATTTTCCTGCTGATACCACGATTGCTTAGTGCTCAGCAGAATTAATGAATGTAATCCAATATCTTTCATGTGACAAACACAACCAACCCTAAGAAATTCTACAGAAACCAAGTCCTCAGAGTGATCTTAGAACTCTATGAAGAAAGCTGTTCGATGTAAACATGACTAGTGCTTCATGCATTGCTCAAAGAACCACAGAAATGTAATTACCAATTAAAAAGTCTTATTTTCTCCATATTTCACTCAACAGTACTACACAAAGAATCAAGCACTGAATTCCTGTTTTACACTGACCACTCTCCTGAAAAGCAGTAGTTAATGAGAGAGCCATTTTGTAGCCTTTTTGTGGCAGGTGGAGCCCATTGCGTTACTGTCTGGCACAGGGGAAAGCATTTGTGTCAAAGTACTCCTCACCCCGAGACAGTTTGAGGCACATAACAGGCAGTAAATGGGAGACAGGCTTCCACTCTTCTCCTTTTCGCTGCTCCTTTTATCCTTCCTTTTCTATCCAACATAATAATGGACATCAGATGCTCAGTGTGTGTTAAAAAGGCCAGCGGCCACAAACAAGACCTAGCATAAACTGTTATTATTCACAGCCATTAGCACCTAGTAATAATGCCTAATTTTTCCTACAAGGATTCCAACGCCTCCAATTATTAAATTTTACTTTGTTCTTCTTTCTTTTTTTTGTTTCACACTTGCTATTTTTTTTGCAACATGTCTTTTCTAGCTAGGTTATGAATGATGAAACAAGCTCTTGACCCCAAGTCCCTAATCTCTGATCGAATTTACCACCAAAAGCTCTTGCGTATGGCTGCAAAAGTTAACTTTTTCATTTTAACGATATCAGAGCTCTGAATATTAATAACCCCGCAGGGACGGAGCAAGTATAAGAAAGATATAACAGGAGAAAGAAAATACATAGAAAGAAAAAACAAAAACAAAAAACAAGCAAAGCAAGGTCACTGCTAGACAAGTACTCTTTGTTTTTGTTAATTACAAAATAATTTAAAAATGCTAAACTGTTTGCAAGCCTCTGTGTAAAGTTCAGAAATCCAGTCTTCTTTGTTATGATTGTTTAGAAGAATTCTGTCTCATCTATGATTGTTTGAGATCTACTGTACAGTAGAGCTCCAGAATAGGAACATCATTATCTTTTCAGCCCAATTTAACACAACGTTTGTTAATTATTAAATCTCAGTGTCAGTCTAAACCATATTTATGTGTAATTAAATGATTCATAAATAAATGATAATGATTATGGAAATAATAAACAAGAAGACTACAAAAAAATAGCAAATGCCATCTACTAATTTATCTTTGGTATTATTGGTTAGAATCCTAGAGAATGAAGGTGGGACTTAAATTGTGTTTAGGTTTTTTGTGAGATTTTTTTTATCATCATCCCATGTCTTCTTATCTCATCCTCTATACTGCTGTATAGAGGTATAGAAGACCCTGTAGAGACTTAGGGCACAAGGCGAAGTACACCCTGGACGAGGTGCCAATCCATCAAAGGGCACACACACGTACAGTACTCACATACTTACATACTGTACTCACACGCACATTCATTCACTAGGGGCATTTTGGGAATTCCATTTAGCTTAATCTGCATGTCTTTGGACTGTGGGAGGAAACCAGAGTATTTGGATGAAACTCACCAAGCATGGGGAGAACATGCAAACTCCATGCACACAGACCCGAGGCAGGAATCGAACTCGGATCCCGAAGGTACAAGGCGACATTGCTAATCACTATGGCACCATGCCGACACTACTTGTGCCGACAAAACAGGTTTTTTTCTCACTCACTCATCTTCTAAACCGCTTTATCCTGTATTCAGGGTCGCAGAGGACCTGGAGCGTATCCCACGAGACTTAGAGCTTGAGTCAGTGTACACCCTGGACAGGGTGCCAATCCATCGCAGAGCACACACATACACTCACTCACACACTACGGGCAATTTGGGAACGTCAATTACCCTAATCTCCATGTCTTTGGACTGTAGGAGGAAACCGGAGGACCTGGAGGAAACCCACCAAACACGAGGAGAACATACAAACTTCATGCAGACAGAAATGGGAAATCGAACCCGGACCCTGGAGGTGCAAGACGACAGTGCTAATCACTATGGGACACTACTTTTTTTTCCTTCTTTTTTACATAATTTTTTTAAACATTTTTTTTTCCTTTTATGCGTTTTTTTTCTTTCATGTCCCTTTAGTGGCTTAGTAGAATATAACCTGATACTAAAATACAGGAAGTAAGAAATGCTTAAGTTAAGCTAAACAACAACAAGAGATGAGGCCTGAGCACTTCAAGACAGTTTGCATCATGTCCATATGCATGATCTCTGCATCGTGTCCGTCAATGTCCGGGGCATTCCTGCCCTAAAACAAATAAATAGACTAAAATCAATAATCAAAATGATTTAAAATGACACCAAAGTACTGTTACGGACTGATATCAGATTCACCACAGATGTTTTTCCATTGTTTGTTGTGATAAAGCACTGATAAGCAAGTAATCAGCCAGTACATATAAACCACTGATTCAACCTGATTCCTTGAGTGAAGGAACCAAAGTAAGAATGCAGCAGATATTATTAAGGGATATTATTTAAATCTTACATTTTACTCTGGGTCTACATCTTGTCTTCACTTCAACAGAATATACAGGAGATATTGACACAGTAGGATCAACAATTCACTTCAATACCTCTGTTCCAACTGTATAGTTAACTAAGACATGAAGATTTTTCCAGCAGAAACAATCTCTAGTTCTTTAAGTGTTTTGAGGTTCATCCTGAGAGCTGTAGACCATTTCCTATGCAGCAGAAGCACACTGCAGGCACTTGGAACAAAGACCTCATTAAGATACAAGCTAATGGGTTCACAACAGTGTGTAATGGCAGTGGAGTCTGGAAAAAAAAATAGACAATGAGCAGAAAACGAGAGGGAGGGGAATCGAGAGAGGAGAGAGATGAGAAAGAGAGAGTCATCTAAAAAATGGATAACTTCAAGTAAAAGGACAGGCTCTCTTGTGAATTTACAATGCTTCTTTTTCTAAATTACTAGACTCCCTTAAATAACATTTTATAAAATGTTAATAAACACAGAAGTAATCTTGAAATGGGTGATATTTGCTACCTTTAAGAGATTGATCTGCCACACCCATTGTCCAGGAGCCAGGAGATTTAAAGCCTTATGATATTTTATATCCATGCTTAAGAAAAATTGAGGCAAAGCTGCAATGATTTATTTTATAATAGACAGACGACATGTTTTACAGTATATGTGCTACTTCAGCCCTAGTAGCTGATGTTTTACAGTAGCTGTGCTGTTACAATAGGTTGCCCATTAGCTTTACAAACGTGCTCGGTTGCTCTGCCATCTCCACTGAGCATTTCACATCTCCTGCCATCTAACCAACCAACAGCCTCTGATAACTAGCATGGTGGCATTGTTCTCCAGTTCCATACCATTCACCTCCACCAACAAGCAGGACATTTGAAATATGTCCAACCACTTTGTACACACTGCAGCAATTATCTCATGTTGATCTCAGAAAAGATCTCCTCGACAGTAAAATGGGCTACACAATAGACCCATTGAGACAATAATTATTGCATTTGCCAGTCATATTCTGCCAGGTGGCAAAGTGCAGTACTGGCTCGTGTCAAGGATGTTGGAATTGCATAGTAGTTCCCTTGGGCCTGATGGAACTAAAAGCTACTCGGAATTGAGTTATTAGTCTATGGCTAGTCTCCAAATACTACAAACAAACGCTTGTCCTCATCTGTGTCATAGGGGCACAGTCTTATAGCTTGGTTTTTTAAGGAACGGGGTCTGCTTGGGGGTACGGGGGGGCTCTGGAGCAGTGTAGTGCCAGAGAAGTATAGGCGCATATGATCCCATGGGGTGAGATTTGAACACACAAATCAACTAGAATTGAGGAGTCCATCTAAACATCAAGTTTTTCTGATCATACCTGAGATATTACTGTTTGTTGAAAATGTTGTGAAAATAATATATTCAGGATATTTTTTCTCCTGGACCTAAAAAGAAATGAAGTCTCTACTCTATTGTGTCTCAATATTTTGCAAGACACTTGTAGACTTATAAGCTCATGTCTGACTGTTGCTTTGCTGATCATTGTGGTCATGCCTGTGGCTATAACCTAAAATGACCTTGTTTTCCAGTACTTGTCTTGCTTATTTCGATATCACAGACTGCTTGGATAAGACTATGCTACTGGTGCATATGGTAGCCATTGAAGCAAATCAATAGATTTTGGAATGCATTCCTTTGGGGCCTTTCTGAAATGGGCGCCTAGAGCCCGGTATAGGATTTCCCTCTTGTGCTAGGTGCCCTTAAATCCACTCTTTACTAGATTAGGCAAGATGCTGATCTGAAATTGATGTCTCAAAAACTGCCTTATTGTGATGATAAACTTCACTTAAAGCTAATAGTGTTTGACAACTGCATGCTTTGATAATATATCACTTTACATAGATTGTGACTTTACCACAATTTTGTGGCATTACTCACTGGTGTAACCTTAATAGACAAAGCTTGAAGCATTCCTTGACATGACAGGTATACCATAGTACACTATGTAAGACTAGACATTGGCCATCTTATCCTCAGTACATATCCCAGAGATAAGACATGAGAGGCTCCCTTGTCTAAGCAGGCACTGGCAATATACCGTAATTTTAAAAATACTTAGTGTTTAACAGACAATTATATACGTAATAAGAACCTGTATAACCATCTGTCTCACTGCTAACAGGTTACTGTGTAGTACTTTTATGACAGTGGAAAAAAAACTATTAATTTCATATGGTGCCACAAACCAAAGAAAATTTTGGCCAGGCCTGTTTAAACTGAGAATTCTTGCTGCATTTCATATAGCAATTTGTGTCTGTGGTGAGCGTTAGACAGATAAGCTACAAACGGTTGCTGCTTCAACATAACAACCGGTAATTTATCATGCATTATCTGTACGCAGCTGTGTGGTGCAGTACAGTAAGAAATCAGTTAACTACTTAAGCATCATGTCACCTGACACAGCCTTGGGAGGATTGTTTTTGATTATATTAGATTTAGATTACAGATGTAATATTAATTGTGGGCTATTAAAGGGGTTTTATTTTTATTTTTTTTTAAGTCCTAGTACATTGACTGTAAATACACTGTGGAAGATAAATGCTTATGGTTTTCTAGAAGCCATGTCATTTTGTTTTGTTTAACTATTTTTGTACTTAATTTTTTTTACATACTTAATATTTTGCTTGAAATGTTCATTTCTGTTCTATATGTAATAAGGTTTCAGCTCAGAAAACAGGCTACACTAACAAAAATAAAACTTAACTTAACCTTACATTGCATTTTAAAATCAAGAAAGATCGATAATTTTTCCAATGGCACTACATATACTAATCCAGCCAAATCTAGTAGATAAAGTTAAAATTGTATTGATTGTAAGTTTGGATTCTAGTTCTTGGTAAAGGTCATTTAGCACTCAGCACTGTCATAGGAATAGTAAATAAATACAGCTTGGCAGATTTATACAGGCTGACAAAAGGGATTCAAGCCTGAAAAAGCAGTAGGTCAGTCTAGAACTGTTCAAGGAGACTTTTTACGTGATTGAAAAGGGCAATTAGGAAACATCACGGGGAGAAAGAGAACAGACATTTGCCAAATTCTACTAGATAAAACAGAAGGCCACTCTATTGAGAATTAACTTGAACCACATTTAAAGAGTTTAACTTGGTTACACAAACATTATTGGGATTGGAAAAAAAAATATATAGGTATTTTAGTACATTTTCTTAGAGGAGAGATAGATCATTTATGTTTATAATACAGTAATTGCAATGAAAACAAAACATAAAACTTTATTTTTGCTTAAAGAATTATAGAAATAATTTGTGTTATGATCATTTTTCATAGATGAAAAATTTCGTAGATGAAATTTATTATCCAAATACTGCAGTATTTTTCGATAATGCTTTTTTTCTATATTTTTTTCCTCAAATAGTTTTGTAAATTATTCCAGATGTTCTATGTCTTTTTTTCTAATTTTAAATTAATTTTGGACTGTTTACAAGTTCACTGTTTAAAAGCACACTACCCAAAAGTAAGTAAATTGAGGTCATATGTTCTGTATGCTTGGGTAAAAACAGGACCAGAGCTGTCAACTAATCACTGCTTGGTGTTAGTTAGATTTGTTGCACAGGACAGCAGACAGATGTATGTGGTAAACCCTAAGACAGAATCTGTAAGCGACAAATTTGGCTCTAACTTGAAATAGACTTCTACTTTCTAGTGAGAGCTAGAGTCAATGTATACATATTAACTACGACTTCAGTCACTTAATAGTCCAGGACTGGAATCACCTCTAATGATGAAAGCGGACTCCCTACTAACTTAAACACTTCTCCTGTTCTACTGAACTTTCCACCTCCTAACACACAGTATGACTGCAAATCAATCCCTGCTATCCAATATAAACCAAATGGGGATGGGTTCCCTCTTGAGTCTGGTTCCTCTCAAAGTTTCTATTTGCCATTACCTTTACATCGTCACTCTCAGCTTGCTCATCTGACACTTACAATTTACTGTATACTGTAAATATTTCCTCACACATTTCCAACTCATTTCCATAATTTTCTTTTTAATTCTGTAAAGTTGCATTGCCACAATGACTATTTTGAAAATAACTAATTAAATAAAACTGAACTGAAAAACATTATTGTTATTTTTAATACTTTCATTGGTGGATAATGTTCTCTTGGCATAATTCTATGAGGACCTCTGATATGCACTTAGACATTCCAATACAGGAAGTGCAAAGCAACTTGGATTAAAATCTGCAACTCCAAATTCAATTATGCTTCTCTTAGGTGGGAGTAATGGAAAAAAGTGAAGGAAGAATAAGAGATTGAGAAACGCAGATCTACATCCCTATACTAACCTGTATTTACAAGTTATGGGTGGTGATGGGAAGAATAAGATCACAGACAGCAGGTATAAGGAAACTACTTTCACTCAGAATGGGGACCTCCACAGTCTCTTCCAAATTAACACTGGCATAGGCACCTTACAAGAACACCTTCTGATTGTCTCCTGCTAGGGCTGTGTCTGGGACATCTACTTGATGGAAAGCCTGGAGCACAACCAGGAGTAGATTGACCGAAGCAGTATATGCTATATAAGCATGGAGCCATATGCGATCCTGTGGTTATCAGTTATTTTATGAATGTAATGATTTTTGTTGTTCTGGACATTATTTGCTTGGTACATTTTAGACTAATTTATTATCTTGTTTACCTAAATTCAAAGACTGGATTCCAACACCAGCACAAAACTGCTTTGCAGTCAACGCAGTTCATAAGAGCTATAAATGCCTTGTTTTTTTGTTAAAGTAAACTGTAGATTCAAATCTACAAAAACCCTAATTTGAAAACATAAGTGAAGTGCTTGGTCAGTGGGACAAATAGTGAACAGAACAACAGGATTAAATATGATCATGAGTAAATTATAATGGCTAGTTCTTACAACTAGAAAAAAAGATTTATAACTGAGAAACTTTACTCACTTCCACTACACAGCTGTAGTCCGTGCCATCCAGAAGTGTGACTTTGCACTGCATGTTTTTGGGCTTCTTGGCAACTTTGATGGGAGACTTGGAGAGCTTGCTGGAGGAGGACTTGTAGGGGGTGGACTCGTCCTCAGTCGACTGCTGATCGGTTTTCCCCTGTGCAACACTTCCTGTCTCTCTTGCCCCGTTCTGCTCAGGAGGGAACAGAAAAAAGAAAACGGTTCAATCTCCTAAACCTCACGAACACTTATAGACCAAACAGACTGGTGCTGGTAATGGGTAAGAAGCATTTCTCTACACCTTAGTTCTCTAAACCTTAACGGTATGTAGTATGTGTATGGAAATATTCAAGTTCTAAACCAAGGACTGATATTAAATGAGCTGTTTTCATTATGTTTGTTTAGACATGTTATAGAGAAAAAGGGTTTTCCTAAGGTCCTTAATTCCCTCTCTCTAATCATAATTCCAACTGATACATGTTAAATAGTCCAAAAGATTTAACAACATGCATTACCAACATACCATCAGTCTTCAAAAGGTTATTGATTTATTACGTATGATTAATTAAATATAAAATACCCATATAGCATGCCTTGGATTGAGAAACCAGTTGCTACCTGCTCTTTTTTAACTGGTGTGCTGTGGGCAGCTGCCGGTGGAAGCTGGTCGTCGATGGGTGGAGCTGCGTGGGGCGGAGCCGAACCTGCCCCCTGCTGCTCCGGCTTGCCTTCTAACTCTGAATTCGTCTCTGTCGTCATGGTAAATTACACTGTAATGAAAACAATAACAGAGTGATTAACAAATATAGTGTACATGCCCATATACGATAATCAATGATGAGACATCTTTTTAAGAAATATTTCCATAAAAATGAGAACTCAATGCCGAAAAACTAAACACCAGCAGTGCAGCTCGAGACACTACAACATTCAGCAGGGATGTTGTGATTAGGGAATGTGAAGCTACAACTCTGGAGCTCTTCAGAAATTGCAACTACTTCATGCTCTGAATTTATGGTTGTTACAAACAGCTGCAAATCCACCCGTAGCTGACAGACAGTACTATGTGATACAGACATGGACAAGCATTACTGATGCAATGAAAAAAAAAAAAAGATTGACAGGACACATGGTAACCAAGATCATTACACCATGCGTTAGGATGGTGTTTACAACAGATCTGACTGCTCAATGGCAAAAAAGTAATATTTATATAACATGATCATAAAAGATAAATCTGACATATTTACTCAAACATCACTGCGTTCTCACATTTTGTGATGCAAATAATAAAAAAAATATACTGGCAATAAAAAGGAAAACAACTCATAAATAGACACTGAAAAACTCACATCAATTTATTTTCACTTGGATAGGTTTACGTCTCGAGCACAACAGTTATTTCCCAGTGGAGTGACAGTGAGCACACACTGAAACCAAAACCTCTTTTTACAATGGGAATAAGTGATAACATAGATTCAATTCCTTCTAAAACAGTGTCCTTCTGGAAAAACAAGGGTAGGTGATGTTAAATTTTTAACCAAAACTGATTACCAAATAATGAAGAGAAAAGTTAAAATATTCACAGACACACACAAAAAAAAATTCCTATATGTCCATCAACTACCAGGTACTTTCAGACCCTTCAACAACAATTTGCAGCATTTAAGATGATTACACACACCACACTGTGCATAAGAATTGTTGCACTTGTTTTTAAATACATTTCATCTGTGTGCAGAGTAGTGTAGCATGGGAGGAATGATCACTGTGTAAAATGATATGTGGGCATGCCCTGTGCCTCTGTGATCTATTTTAAGGGATTAGACTTATTTTGGCTGTTGGGTGTGTGACGTGTAGAGCAACATAGTCCTAACTGGCCTGCAACACTTTACGCTGCAGGAAATACAACAGCATGGCCCTGGGACTGGTGCCATTTAGAAAAAAATGCATTAAAATTTGTTAAACCCCTGACTAAGAAATACTAAATAATACAGTCTGGAAGTTACTTGGACGAGAAGTGAAACATTCCTACTAAACCAAGAAGTAATCCAGTTGACATGACTCAACTTCCAGATAACCTCACCTGGATGAATGAGAATTTTTACAGATAAATAATACAGTACAGTGTTTTAAAAAAAGTATTTCCCCCTTCCTGATTTTCTTTTGCAAATTTATCCCACCTGATTCAGATTAAATTAATTTTGATATTACACGGAGATATAATTTCATTTCATTTATTAAAGGGGAAAAAAGCTGTCTAATTCCTTTATAACATAGGGCAGTGTAGATTTAGACAGCTTTTTTCCCTTAATGAATGAAATCATAATTTAAAGATGGCATTTTGCAGTTTTAGGTTATCTTGGTGTAATATAAAAAATTGTTTGATGATCTCAATTAAGTGTGACAAATCTGCAAAAAAAGAGGGCAATCCAAGGAGGCAAATACTTTTTCACAGCACTGCAAATAATTAAAAAGCCAATTGGGACTCAGGTGGCCGAGTGGTGTAGCACGGCAGTAAAATCACATCTGTTAACCCATTGACCCCAAAAATATTAAATAATAAATGGTCAAGAAGCCAATAGGGACTCAGGTGGCCGGTTGGTGTAGCCCGGCAGTAAATGCCATATGCACCCCCTAAAATATGTGCAAGGCTGGAAAAACGAGCTAAAAATAGTACTCCTTATGCAGTGAGTAACATAACAGGCAGTAGAGGGAGATATTTGAAATCATTTCAACATTCCTGGTTACTGTGCATTGCTTGTTTAACCCTTATTACAATTATTTGTAATACGACTTGCACAGCAGTGAATACAGTGTCACGTGATGACACAGAGTGAGTAAAGTGCTTTTTAATATTTTCTTTCTTGGAAAAAATGCTCATAGTAGATGATAATAGTGTATCATTTTAATAGTAGGTTTATTTTAACAATGACAGATAGCACATCAAAAGAACAATTTTAAAAATAACTTCAAATAAAAGATAGAAACTGGTTTGCATTTCATTAAGTGAAATAAGTATTTGAATCCCTACCAACCAGTAAGAGTTCTGGCTCCCACAGAGTGGTTAGACAATCCTACTCAATTAGTCACCTCATTAAAAACACCTATCCTAACTAGTCACCTGTATAAAAGACACCTGTCCACAGAATCGATCAATCAAGCTGACTCCAAACTCCAAGACTAAAGAGCTGTCCAAGGATGTCAGAGACAAAATTTTAGACCTGCACAAGGCTGGAATGGGGCTCCACGCAAGATCTCACCTCGTGGGTGTCAATGATTCTGAGAAAGGTGAGAAATCATCCTAGAACTACATGGGAGGAGTTAGTTAATGACCTCAAAGTAGCTGGGACCACAGTCACAGAGAAAACTATTGGAAACACATTAAAAGTGTTTCCAATACAAACATTGCTAAAAAAGGCACATGTGCAGGACCATCTGAAGTTTGCTGAATGATTCAGAGAGTGACTGGGAGAAGGTGCTGTGGTCAGATGAGACCAACATTAAGCTCGTTGACATTAACTCAACTCGCTTGGAGGAAGAAAAATGCTGCCTATGACCTCAAAACACAGTTCCCACTATCAAACATGGAGGTGGAAACATTTTGCTTTGGGGGTGTTTTTCTGCTAAGGGCACAGGACAACTTTACCGCATCAACGGGAAAATAGACAGAGACCTGTATCGTAAAATCCTGAGCGACAACCTCCTTCCCTTTGCCAAAAAACTGAAAATGGGTCGTGGATGGGTGTTCCAGCACGACAATGATCCAAAACATACTGTACAGCAAAGGAGTGGCTCAAGAAGAAGCACATTAAGGTCATGGAGTGGCCTAGTCAGTCTCCGGACCTTAATCCAATAGAAAACCTATGGAGGAAGTTGAAGGTCAAAGTTGCACAGAGACAGCCTCGAAACCTTAGTGATTTAAAGATGATCTGCAAATAAGAGTGGACCAAAATTCCTCCTAAAATGTGCGCAAACTTAGTCATGAATTACGAGTAACGTTTGACCTCTGTGCTTGCAAACAAGAGTTTTGGCACTAAGTTTTAAGCCTTTTTTTGTTAGAGGGTTCAAATACTTATTTCACTTAATGACATTTAAATCAGTTTCTATCTTTTATTTAAAATTATTTTTTTATTTTTTTTATTTTGATGTGCTATCTGTCATTGTTAAAATAAACCTACCATTAAATTAATACTGTTTTGAGACTTTTCATTTCTTTATCATTGGACAAACTTACAAAATCAGCAAGGTGTCAAATAATTATTTCCTCCACTGTATGTAATTCTCAAGTGAACTGCAAACTTCTGGTCCAAATTTCTGAACATGATCTTGAGGAACACAGATTGAGCTGGTGACACCACAGTACTGCAGACATGCAACCCTGTTTGGGAGCTGCCACTGATGGAGGAGTGCCCTAACAAGATAGGTGAGAATTGGACATGACTAAATTAGGGCATTATACCCGAGATGTCTTGAGTCTTTGAACTCATGGCTCAGTTAAATTTCTTTCAGTTGAGCTGTCAGAGCCAATCTCTGTCACACAATGTATAAAGCTCAAATCATGTTCAAAAGGGTAGCCATCTATTACTCATTCATCTTACATTTGTCTGATGACAGACTGATTGAACCACTCAGGTGAGTTCAATAGAAGTGACAAGTAATGCTCCTGTATGTTTAACTTATACAGTGAAGTGCGAGTAACGCGTTTTGCAAGTGTTCTGCGAGCAAAGTTTTTATAATAAATTTTGACTTGTAAAATGTCTTGGTTTACGTGTACCGAGTATCATGTATCACGTCTGCGCTTCTTGTTTTAAAACCGAAAGTTAAAAATCCATTTTCTCTCTCTGCTCAAGGCTTAGCCTGCTCTTTGTTTCTGTGCGTCATTGGACATCATGCCACACACGCAAACACTCATTACAATCACTCACACAATCATGCTCATAATCCAAGGTTCCACTGTACTGTTATACTGATAGGCTGTAACTTATTGTAAAATAATTTTTCTTGTTATGCAAGTATTTAACATACTAAATGAAGGAGACATTATTAAACAAATGGTTTATTTTGAAGCATTGTATTTGAACTTGCTAATGAGCAAACCATTTTTTTGCTCCATTTATGAACTTTATGATCTTCTCTTCATAATAATGCATAATCAGCATAATAATTAAATTCCAAGTGTTTCATTTAATATGTTTGATTTTTCTCTACCCTAGCATTTACAGCAAAAGCTTAAAGGAAAGCATTGTTTTAGGTTGATAATATGATGCCAACTAGCTTAATTTTTTTTTCTATTTATAATGATATTATTAAACCTTTATATTTTTTATGCATTTGAAAATTTGTATGTGTTCCATTCAACACATTATAAATTATATAAACACTGGTTGTAATTGACAGGTGGCTCTTCAGATTTCCACCTGTATGGCTTAATTAATTAAGTAAAGCTTAATAATAACTTTATAATACAAAACATCTAGTTTGGGCACTATACATTTTAGGCTATATTGTTTAAGCTGCTGTTCACACTGCTTTTACCCATTTTTTCTCTCATTGAGTGAGACAGAGCTATAGATTTTTTTTTATCCATTTCAGTTGTTTTGTGAAAACCCAACAAATAAATGTAGGTTCAGATGTTGTCCAATATGACTAAATTTATTAAGTACTGTGGAACCTTGGACTGAAAGCATAATTCGTTACGGAAGCGTGCTTGTATATCAAAACACTTACATGTCAAAATTAATTTTTGCCCATAAGAAATAATGATGATGATTTGTTATACAAGCCAAAAGAATCATATAAAAATAATTAATACAAAATTTACCGTAAAAAATAAAACTAATTAACCTACACTTTACCTTTGAAAAGAATCCTGACAGAGCAGTGTTTCCATTACTGTGTGTATGTGAGAGGGCAAGAGGAAGGAGGGGCATGCATGTGCACACAAACACACACACACACTAATGGAAACACTGCTCTGTCGGGAAACTTCTTTTACAAGGAACCTATCTAATGACACTCGCGCACACGCACACAGTAATGGAATCACTGCTTTCTGACAGAGATAGACTGTAGAAATTAGATTTTTAACAAAGAACCTCTCTACACTTTTTTTTTTTTTTGCTTTACGCACACACGCGCAGACACATGGTCACAATGTTATAATAAACAGTACATATGCACGGATCTTAACTATACAAGTGACGCACATGCACTGAGACTTAGCATGGCAGAAGATTACCTATAATCCTGTAGCGCATCTTGAATATCAAGACCTCACTCGTTTATTAAGTTAAAATTAATTTTTTTAATTGCAAAAGTCTTGCAGACCAATTTCTTGCAATTCAAGGTTCCACTGTACTCAAATAATCAATTTATCAAACACAAGTCCCTAAATTATATGTACAGTATCTCAAAATTAACTTTAGAAAGCACTCAACTATGTACACCAAATCTACAAAAACAAAATGTCTGCGGTTTTTGCAAGCATAGAAATGTAGATCAATTATGGCTGATAGGTTATGGGATGAAAAAAGGTTCCACGACAGATGGTTCAGAATTAACTTTTGTGCTTGTCAGTATAGACATGCAAGGTTGTTTTATAGAATAACTAAAAATGTTTAAAATCCCTACAGCTGTGTATATTAATAGAAAAATGCTTTAGCACTTTGAGTTTGACTTTTATTGTTGTACTGCACAAAAATTCATTGCACCTCAAAGCTGTTATTTTTTGATTAATGGGTGATTAACCATGCAGCCTGCCAGTAAAGCTCTTTGCAAATCCTTATCTAAATCCAGTCTGCTATCCCTTAAAGACTTGTCAATAAGCATCTTGTTCTGCTTCAGTAACTACATGTTTTTCTCACATGAAACAAAAAAAATGCATAAGCCAGCCCCAGAGAATACACGTTCTCACCTTAGGAACTGTCACTTTATTCCTGTGCCTGTTTACGTGTTGTGTGTATGCGTATGTATGTGTGTCTACACTTTAAAGTAGGTCACACTCACATTGGACCACACTGTGGCATGACCAGCAGCAATGCTATGATAAGCTCCCCACGTCATCACTACTACACATGTGAATGGGAGCAGCTTAATGGACTACATTTCCATAGTAACCAGTGCAGACGTCAATACACATCAAACAAATTGCTTTCATCCACTCCAGAGGGCTCAGTCCACGTTGAACAGCTGGACTTGGCAAAAAAAAATGCAGCAAAAGTATTGACATTAGAAAAAGAGAAATTTAATAAGAAAACGGTTTTCAAACAGCACATGAAATATGAAGTGCATGTACTCGTTGGAAGAAACAAGCCTAAACATTTAGTGCCTAAACAAGCATGACCCTAGACATACAGTTCATGTGATTGAAAACTCTGAAAACATCTTGATCTTTTAACTTTAAGCTTAGGCTGTAAGATAGTTTAGTCACCGAAATAGACAAATTAAAATGTGAGGGGATTCATCTTTATAAATCAACATTTAAAGTCCATTGTAATTATTAAGTTTCCATCAACAGGACACATTCTATTGTCCTCATCTAAAAATAAAAAAAAAAGTTAAAAATAAAAAAAAAATATATATAATAATTAAAAAATAATAATCATCATACTTAGGCTGGTATGGTATTAAGATTTCTGGACTGTTCAAAATTTCCCAAATACCCAAAATTTATACAATTTCCACTTCTAGGCTAATAAAAGATTTTCCTCAGTCAGAAAATGGGAATTACATAAATAGGAAAAAAAAAAACACAGCATATGCTTATTTTTACTAAATATTACTATCCATCTATTCATATTGCTGTCTATACTGCTTACTGTATACTGTGTGGGGTTAGGGTTGGCCAGGAGCCCAACCCAAGGAACTCAGGGCACAAAGTGGAGTACACCGTGGATCAGGTGACAACCCAATTTGGAAAACCCAGTCAAATTACAATACAAGTGTTTGAAGAGGAAGCCGAAGTACCGAAAGGGAAAGCCACCAAGCACAGGGAAAACCCTGGAGGTCTGAGGTAACAGTGCTAAACACTAAGCCAACGTGCCACCTAAATATAACGTATATGTGACCACAATGGAGAAATATGACTAGACTTAATGCAAACAGACAATCACAAATTAAATCACTATCATTATGTATTGTTAGTTAACTACAGTAGCATGACATAGCTTACAGATTTCTGTCATCACATCAGGAGTACTTTCGATAAATACTGTACTATGTTAGCCATTTTTTATAAGACAATATAAAATAAGGTCATATGTTCCAAAGTTAAGTAAGATGTTGTATAGTAGCAATCTCTTTCATTCTCTACCACTTGACTGTGCAGTGGTGGCTCAGGGGTTAAGGCTTTGGGTTACTAAACATAAGGTTGGGGGTCAAGCCCCAGCACTGACAACCTGCTCCGGTTTGGCCTTTAACCCTCTCTGTTCCAGTAGTGCTGTATTATGGCTGACCCCAAGCTCCTACCAAACTGGGATATCCGAAAAAGACTTTCACTATAAGTGTGTGAAAATAAAGGCTGCTTCAGCTTCATCCATAAAAAAACACTCAACATGAGTAATCTATTAAAAGAAAAAAACACATCATTAAGTGCAGAAGTCTTTAAAAGCCTGTCTTCATCAATCAACATAGATGTTAAAAACATAGAAATATCTTAGTGATAAAGAAGCAAGATGAAATTAGAAATAGAGAAATATCCTATTCAGTGTCATACATGCTTTCAAACAAACTGAACTTTATGTAATAAACATGATAGACATGACGGAGAGAGAGAGAAAGAGAGAAAGAAAGAAAAAGAGAGAAAGTGTTTGTGTTTGTGAGAGACAGAGAGAGAGAGAGAGAGAGAGAGAGAGAGAATAACACAGATCAAACAGTGTGTATGGTAGTGGAAGAGAAGTAAAGAAAGATAGAAGTCGGAGCCCAGGAGACTGATGGAGAAAGATTAAAGCACCAGCCTACTGAAGACAGTCTCTTCATCACATTTTGACGCAGCATCAAAGAGAGCAAAAAGGAAGCCAACAGCTGCGTTTCCTTTTCCTCTACCAGAATTACTATTTTAATTCCTTGGAGAAAGATAAATATATCTCTAAGAATGATGACTACACAAAGGAGATGGTCTTCAAGAGGCATGAGAATCAGTTATAGAGTTTTAAGATGAATATTCAGGTGCCATTCTGTAATATATCATGCTAGAAAACACATTTATTGCATCCATGCGATAAATGTTATCTTTAATGCTTGAATTTATATGTTTAAAAGAATTTTGAAGCTTGGGAGTACACAAATGCTCCACATCGTATGATTAGGACCTCACTTATCAAATCGAATACAATCTATTATCTGTTTATGGATATGAAACATAGATCAGGTTGCCTACAGATTCAATGATGATGTCTAAACCTACCTCATTACTAAACTCAGGAGGGAGCTAGGATGAACTTCTTAAAACTTTAAGTTATTAAATGCATTCTTAGGCAGAACTATAGGCACATCAACAAAGGATCAAATATAAACACATTACAATATTCACTGCACCAATGTAGGGAACATCGCAACAGACCAGAAAGCCTAAATCTGAAAATCTGTTTGATTTAAATTAGTAAAATATATGGTCTTAGAATAAAGATGAAGTTATGAATTAACAAATAAAAATAATCTAAATAGATGCAAATAGGAGATACATAATAATAATAATAATAATAATAATAATAATATATAAATAAATTAATTAATTAATTAATAATGATAATGATGATGATGATGATGATGATGATGATAGTTATGATTATTATTATTGCCAGGAAGGCTAGCAGGGCATCTGCATCTGGTTGGGACTGAAGGTGTGCATCGGCACTGGGATACCATGGGACAGTACTAAAAGATGCCCAAATAAAAGGATTGTTATTTTTTATTTAGGCATAAGCAGGCTAGAATCTTAGAACTTCTATGACAAAAGGCAAAGGACTTGAGGCACTAGGGTAGACAGTGTCACAGTGGTTTAAACTAGGTTACTAGGTTGTTTATACTTTGGGAAGCAGTACCAATTCATTAGAAAATATGGAGCGCAAAAAATAATAGCTGCACAAGCAAGATTAATGAACAAATGAGACAAATGTTTGCATTTCTTTAGATGGGGTTCATTCCAGTGTTTGTCAGTCTTTCCAGAATGCATATTGATATGTCATAATATGTTATAATAAATCTGCCTTTTTTACCATCCAACCCATATGAATATAACATATTATATTCATATTTCAAGCACTAAACAGATGCACAAAACAGATACGGGTTACATCACTATTACATTCAAAAGTAGAGCATTGCAAAGTATTGAGTAACACCACTGAAAAAACATCCACTGTGTTCATGCATTTAAACACAGGCTTTCGTTAAACTTAGAACATGCATTTGAAGTAAAACTTCCGAAAAGCAGCAAATTCATATCACTTGCTTATTGCCGCAGTGACATAGCCTGGAAAATGTGTAGCGCATCAGTAAATCAGGTCTCAGCTGTGCTATTCTACGTCTATCCAGTTTCACAGTTTGAGTCAATTTAAAGCTTTGCGTTAAAGCATAGCAACAATCCCAATGGACAGAACTAGTATGCTTACAGCCAGTGCACATTTCAATAATCCAACCACAGCGCAAATTCAGTAGAAAAACAACTCACTGAAACGACATACATTCGGCAGTGGACCAAGTTCCTCCCATCAGTGATCTAAGAATAGCTACACTCCGCATTAAACACTGATGTACGGCAGGTTCGCAGCTGCTATGGGCTGCAATAGAGAAGGTCTCGCTGAATATGCTGTGCTCCTTACCACCCATGCACAGAGGACTATAATTAGAACATGAGATCCGAAGCCAGTATATAGGCTTTTCGTGCTGAGCCAGAACAGCTGGCAAAAGTGAGCAAGGGTGCGTGTGTTACACATTCATTTGTTCACGCTAGAGCTGTTAGGGTATGATGGCTATCTCAAAGCTGATAGCAGACATATGAACACAGACCCCCTGAGAACCACTGTTGAACCGCACAAACCGGTCAAAATAAAATAATTAACACACCACATAACATTAACACCACAAAACATTAACACACAAAACAATTATCAATTGCATACCAGTAAACAAGTGAAAAGAATCACGGGAACCCAAGGCTCATCCATGCCCGCAAGGACAAAAGGCCAGTCCGTATGTTTTGATCCCACAGAAAAGCCAATGCAGCACAAATCACAAAAAAAAGTAAATGCTGGCCACTATAGAAAGGCACCAAATCACCCAGTGCACCACAGCCCATCTCGCATGATTCCCAACAGGCAGAGAGCCTGAGGCAGTCCCCAAATTCCCTAGATCCCAATCTGACTGAGCACCCATAGAATGTGCTGGACAAACAAGTCTCAAGGTCCCAGCCTGCAACCCACAGGACCTAAAGGATCCGCTGCCAACATCCAAAGGCCAGACACCAAAGCAGACCCCAAGAGGCTCCTCAGAGTAGTTGGGAGAAAATCTGATGACCCTATATGAGAACAGCGGGTTTTATACAGTGGAGTTCTACAAATACTATCATATTTGTGATCTTGACAAAATTGTAGCGAGTTAATTTCTTAAACTGACATTTTAAGTATTGACAGTGCTCTCTCCATTTGTAGGTCAAGACAGGGAAAAAAACATTACCATATCTCAGATAAATATATATATATATATATATATATATATATATATATATATATATATATATATATAATTTAAAAACATTTAATGATTTTTTTAAAAAATTGCGATTTAAACTGAGTTATGTAATGATTAAATGTGGATTTTAATATTCAATCGCATTTACCATCTACAGGTAGGTTAACAGCAAATATGGCACAAATTATAATATTAAAAGAATGTTAGCCAAAACTTATTTAAATAGCACCTTAAAAGTTATTAAAAAAATGCTTACATTACTGACAAGCCCTACATAAATTTCTGACTATGCACTATGTATATTACCTACAGTATTATAAATTGCACCCTTTTGTGATTAGATAATTGGAACATATTGATTGTAAACATAAGGATCTTTAAAGCAGGTTTGTGGCACTGTTACTGACCACTGTTAAAACCGCTATATATAAAAGTGAATTGAGCTGAACATCAATTTCAATTGTAATGCAGCTCTAACCATGTCCATTTCCATTTAGTTAATGAATGGAACAAATATGTAACAGAACTTCTACTTTCTAAAGCTGGGGGTTTCCATGTCTGCTTATTAACAGGATTCCACAGAATTGGCGATCAAAGGATTTGTTCGATGTTTTATACAACTCTGAGAAAAAAAAATGTGAAAATGCCAGAAGATCAAGGGGTTCTGAAATAATCAAACCAGCATAGTCACTGAGATCACATGGTTTCTCTATTGCTAAAATCTGTCCATTTACTGAAGCTCTTTACCTGAACCTGCATGCATTTATGAAATACAGTTGTTCCTAATATTACGGCTGGTGATTGTGTAGAGACTATAGTTCATTAATGAGTACACAGTACTTTTTTGTTGGCAGTTAGTTTTTTCCACCCACATCAAGTAAAAAAATGTTCTACTTGATCATGAGCAACATACAGTACTGTAGGTTTTAGCTTATACCTATAAACTGTACAAAAACCAATAATTTATTTCCTGTTATGGTTTCTAATATTGATCGTGTACAGTGGTAGTCCCACAGCAAATTTTCTAATTATGCAGCACAGATCAAATTCTCTTATATGCGCTGCACATTTGTAGCCCTGACCCAGAATGACGTACTGAAGTGCTTTGCAGTCTTCATGGAAAACATACACTCATGCTCATATAAATAGCTCACAGTCAAAACCCTGTGCATGTAAAACTCATCCAGAGTGAACTCTTGAACCAGGGCTGCACAATATATTATTCTGTGTATAAGGTAATGGTTCCTGTTCTGGAAGGATTTATGCCCTGTTGTGTGATACTGGACTTAAACTTAAAATATTAAATAAAAATAAAAAAAAGTTCAAAAAGTAGTTAACGCAATAAATACAATACATGGATCCAATACATACTACTACACATGTACTTTCAGTAACTCCCTATAAATTAGATTATTATATATTATTAATTATATAATTTGATTAAAACTTTAATCCTGTATCTGGTGGACAAACCTTGGGTATGTAAATGAATGTGTCAGAAGACAGATCCTTAAGGTAATTGCACCGCTAATTTGAGCAGCTTAGTGACAAGTCCCAGCCAGCTTGTATAACTGCGGTTCTGTACTACCAGTCATGAGGTGCTAATTAATGTCAATTCCCAAACTAGGATGATCTGATGGTACATTGTTCTTTAGGCAATGTCTGGTTAAAATAAATGTTTTATAAATGTTTATAGTGATATAGCCAAACATATGCATATTATATTATATAATTGCATACCAATTAATTAATTTCAGATTTTATAAATTTTAGTGTGCAAAATTGATTTCCTCGCTTTTACATTAGCTGTAGATACTCCTTAGGAAACAGTTTCAGTATAACATGTTGCAGTATAAAATGAATGACATGTGAAACATACACCTACATGCTTCCAGAAATATCATATAATAATTGTTTTATGTTGATGCTCAGATTAAATTCATCCATGCAAACTGCAATTTCTTCTTAATACAATTTCATCTTGTTACCTCACCACTTTACATCAGAGTGCACATATTTTATTTTCAAAAAAGACATCAGGCTGCTTAGTGCCAAAGATCTTATTTTAAAAATCTCTCTCCCTGTAAGCTTTTATTTTAAAGACAAAGCCACACTGAGCTTGGACGTGCTTCAACCAATTACCCACAAAACCATACCGCATCTGGTCTCTCTTTAAATGTGCCTCATGTGCCCCTTTCAGTCTAGAGGAAATGAAGAGTACCTCCTGTGGAGACTAAAGAGTCCACTTAAGTGAAGGTTGGAACAACTCATACATCAACAGGAGTTAAGGTAAAAGACTTACAACAGCATGATCATTTGAGTTTAAAACCAAAAACATTAACAGTTGTACTGCTAAACGCGTAGACATGATGCCTCTTTCTTTCATAATTAAGGCTTATTCTTTAAAATTTAAATTCTAAGCTTGTTTGCATTGATGAGGCCTATTTAAAGCAGTGAATGCACTGGCTTGTATACAGTACTAAGCAGTGGGTTTTTTTTTTGTTGTACCGTTCCACTGATGTATGTGATTCCATTGGATTTGAAAGCTGAGTGTAAGGAAAATACAGCCTCAAGATGTATTAACGTGCAGATTAATATGATTTACTGCGAGGGATAGTTACTGATACAAGCTAAAAATAGTACAAAATAGATTGAAGTTCAATTAAAGTTAAGCCTGCCTTAAAGCATGTTTGGCATTTCTAGCTATAAACTGGAACATACTGTAACACATTCTTGAAAGCATAAAGGTACTGTAGGTGGAGAGTTTTAAATTAAGCAATCTGAACCAAAGCATACTGTGTGTCAAGCAAAAATACAATAGCTCATAACTAAGAGTTCTTTTCTATGTCAATGAACTCTGTTTTTTTTTAAAGTTAACCAGTGAGACTAGTTTTTGTCAAGTTCGCAAAGAAAAGGAGGATGTGAATATGATCTTGGTCAGGGTCATGACCTTGAGGCGATCACAAACAAGAAAAATTGCTTAACTTAGCTATCCTACACATCATAAAACTGTTTTCTTAACCCAAGGAAGGGGATTTTCGGCCCTCTGACAGCACATAAAACATAATGTAAGTACTGCCATTTTTCCCCATGTATTAGTTAAAATTAATGTTAGCTAGATACAAAATGGAAAAATAAGAACAGTACTGTTGTATAAATAATGTAGATATGTAGAGATACTAAATAATAATTAAATTAATTTACAGAAAAGGAAAGGTTAAGGGATTAAAGGATGTTAAGGATTAGTTAAAAAATGAATTAACTTCTCAATAAATACATTTAAATGCAGAGAGTCAGTGCCACCTGAAGTTGTGTTATAAATGTTAATTACACAAAAAATATAAATTACAGGTAAATTACAGGTGTATATCTAGGCACTCCTTTTAATATGTTATTTTTTGTGTAATTAACATTTATAACAGCTGGCACTAATGTTCGAGCTGCTGACATAAAACTAGTCAATACATCATGATCAATCTGATCAGAAATTTTAACCGATCTGTGGTTTAGCTTACTACAATAATAACTTCTTTAAATTTTTTTTTTCAAGTTATTTTTAGAGAACAGTCATTATATAGAAAAATTTAAAGAAATTTTCTGAATAAAGTATATTATTTTTATATAACAAAGAAAAAAAATGTAAAGGACCCCAAGAGCACAACCAAAAACACACACAAACACACAGACCCCACAGTCCCCCGGCTCAGACGGATGACACACAGACCTGTGTGCATTAGACAGGTCATACACACTTTGCAGGGATGCATGACCTAGTTCAAATATTCAAGGCAATACCTTTAAATTCGAAAAATAAGAAATGACCGATAATGCCGTTTGCAAAATAATGTCTCAGTTGAACCTCTCAGAACCTTTTAATCTTCTTCAGCCTATAGTAAGAAAAAGTAATAAATCTTTAATCCACTGAGAAATGAAGGGACTTCCAATGTAAAAACCTGAAAGTCTGGGCAACAAAGATGAGAAAGATATAACATCTTTATGTGTAAAACTCAATGGAACTGAATCATCTGGAGTACCAAATACAGCATTTAATGGATATCATGTCGACAGTACTCCAACTACAGTTGACATGATACTGAAAAAACCTGTCCAGATCTTGTGTCAATTTGGGAAATTTGGGGAGAGGCATGACACCCATCACATCTGTCCTAAACATCAGGATAGATTTCAGCCAGCCTTTGAAAAAATGGAGCCTGTGCAAAATCTTTCACTGAATAAGACTGAGGCAGACGAGGGAAGTGCTGGAGTGCATCCTGTCTATGGCTTTCTCCCAGCATTCCTCCCTCAACAACAAACCCAGTTCACTTTCCAAAGCAGTCCTGGTTTTGGTGATTTTACAATTACTAATTAATTAAGATAAAATGTTATATCCCCTAAATCACATGTCACTGATGTGAATTAAATGTGACCAGGCTGTCTCAGGTATAGAAAGAAAATTGGGAAAACACTTGGATACAAAGTTGTGAGCTTGTACTGTAGGTAACAATAGAAAGGAGCTGCAGGCAGCCCATACTCCAAGAACTGTTAAACTTTTAAAGACTTCATCTTCACACAAATAAAAAAAAATGTTTGATGTCTTTGTCGTGCCATGTGTTAAATTGATTTATTTTGTGCACCAACAATAAAAATCCGGCTAGATATCAAAAGTAAAGTGAAAAGTAAATCAGATATAACAAGGCTGAAGAGGTCATTAAATTTTGATCTATAAAAACATGAATGAACACGATGGCAAAGTGTATAAACAATTTACAAGTGTGATGTATTTTTAATTAATGTTATTAACATTGCATTGACTCTGACACATAATTATGCACCATGGGAATTCATATAAGTGATAACAAACAAACAACTTCTCTATCTGTTCTCATCAACAGCATATGCTACAGAATGATTTCACAATTTAGGATGACACAAAAAGGAATAAAAACCAAATATGCTTACCACTGCTACTCCTTGATAGACTACTTTCCTAAGTCAGATCTGGCTCTTTGGATCATGACCAGGAAATTGAGAGATTCCTAATAGCATCTCTGATTTATCCCAGGTGGATCCCATATGGAAGTTGTTTTAGAGTTTGTTTTATTCCTGGCATGCATTAATTTTACATATGAACTGGTCAATCTGAATGCAACTGATAATTAAAAAAAACTTCTATCAAGCACTTCTAACAAACAACCTTCTACTAATAATAAATGCAAGGCAATCTGGGAAAACATGGCAGACAAATGGTTGAAATCTGGGAGAATTTTTTTTTTTTTAAATGCATATCCCATTTATATCTATTTAAAGAATCTAAAAAATATAAACCGCGTACTAATGTTACACCAGATTATCAAACACACTGGTGAATGTAATCATTTTTTCAAGTGCAGTATGTTTAAAACTTGTTAGCCAAGTGTGCTTTTCTCATGATTGGTTCAAAATGTTGGATATTAACATTTAAAAGCCAAGCCAAACGTAATCAGTGTGTAATCAGGTACCTGCTGCTAAAATGTCTTCTGCATAGTCACATCATCATCAAAACAGAGAAGAGTGCTTACACACTACATTGAGATGAAGGCAGACGTTTAAAAAAAAATGTTTAAATAACCTAATACAAAGACGGTAATTACGAAAAAGCAATAGAGAACTCAATGAATTAACCGGTGAATTATATACTGTACTTACAGAATAATTTCACATTATTATGTGATCAACTGAATAAAAAGGTAATGATGAGCCTTGTGTTTAAATACTGCAAGTAAATGTTAGCTTACATGGTAAGACTGGTGGATTTTGCTGATAAAGCATATAATAGTGATTACTCACTTCTCTTGTAATTGTTAGGATTTGGCAGTAATTTAATTTTTCCATGAGTACATTAGGTTACAGATATAGAGGCTGACAGGGGTTCAGTAAAATTGGAATTGGGTCAGACTTCAATTTTCCAGTTTTGGGGTAACTACAATATAAAACGAATACATTATTTCTAGTTGAGATATATGTGAAGGGAAATAATATTTCAATTTAGGAAGGTTTGTAGCTAGAGTTGATGGTAATTATGAGTATGTGGTAGAATGTTTATGACAATGATTTAGTCATAATCATCAAGTCAATTTTTAATTAGTTAATGTTGTAAAAGAGAAAGGTTTAAGTTTAATTAAAAAATGAACCCTGAGCCATTTTAGCCATGAGCCATGACCTGAGCCATGACAGTTTGGTTATTTTACCCCTGAGATCTGTGCACAACAACATGGCTGCCATAACATTTTTTAACAAACTTTTACTTTCACCCAACATGCAATCCGACTCAATGAAGTCACTATTTGGATAAAAATACACAAATACTTAAAAGTCTTTGACTGAATAATTAGTGCAGTGATATAGCAGGTAACAATTCCTCTAACCCTAACAGATACAGTGAGTTACTAAAGTTAAACTGTTAAGTTACAGTGTTATGTTGGACACTGTATCTCAGTGTGAGAAAAAAATTACTGTGTTTCACAAGAGTCAAACAGTTGGCCTGAATCAAGCAAAGAATAATGAAATGACCAATGCATTATTAGGATAGTGGTGAACCACCAACTTTACAGAAGAAATGTGGTCAACCATGGTCATGAGCAGAGATAACTTAAACCTTTGGTGAAGATTCAGAAAGTACAGCCATGTTTAAAGTAAAAGCATTTCCACACAGTGTGAAATGAGGGTACGAAGGGAAATACCCACCATGCATAGTGTCCACTGTACAACCCTCTGGAGGCAGTGTTATGATCTAGGGTTGCTTCAGTTGGTCAGGTCTAGGTAAAGAAATTATATGTGGCGATAAAATTAAGTTAGCTGATGACCAGAATGCACTGAATGACCAGGTTATCACATATATTTATTTTCTTCCCTGATAGCATGGGCATATTCCAGGATGAAAATGTCAATGGTTATTGGGCTCAAATTATGGCCTCCATACTGTCCTGACCTTAACCCAATAAAAGTCTTTGGGATGGGCTGTTAAAGTCTTTATGGATTGGTTAGACACTCCCATCATCAATGCAAGATCAAATAAAATTGTGCAACTCTGGATGGAAACAAATGTGATGATCTTGAACAAAATTGCTGAAGCAATGCTTTGGTAAAAGTATGCCCTATTTAATGCAAAATGCATGCCAATAAAGTTTTAGTGTGTGCAACTGTTTATTTTGGACAGGCACTGTATTCTAACACTTTTACAATCATGTGGGATGTATAGTATGAGGATGGCCATTTAAAAACAAGGAATTCTCTATCACATACATTACATACATATTAAACTATTTTCTGTCATTCTGAATTTAAGGTTGCATTGTTATGTGATGAAATTGTAAGAACAACAACCACCTGATGGCAGCATTCTATGACAGAAATTGATGGGTGTGCCATTATAGCCCATATTCCACTTTAGCAGAAATGTAGTCCAAGTGAAGGGTTTACCCAGCTGACAAACATACTGGCTATTAATCTGTTAAAACAAACATGGGAAAATAGGTTAAATGTCTGTACTTACTGTAAAAACAAGTGGTATAAAGAAAGCTGGAACACACTGCAGCAGCTGGTGCGTTAAGTAATTTATTTGTAAGGTGGCACTTCCTGAGGATGTCATCATCTGAAATTGAAAGTCCTTGAAGGTACTCAGTTTGAACTCTCTCTATTCTAATCACCATCAGTTCCTGAACTGATCAAATGAGCAGGATGAGATTCAGCAGAAACATCCATGAAAGAGAAAGCTCAATTTCCTATGTTCTAGCTGATTAAGTTAGCCTGTAGACAGGGCACATATCTGGTGTGTCTGCCCCTCAGAAATGTCACAAATAGGCTTCTTAAACTAAATCTAATTTTAATAAACAATTTTTGCTTTTAAGTGTTTGTCATGTAAAATAGAAGCTTCATATTCAGCACAGTGACTTAACAGTTTTCCAGGGACTTGGCAAAGCACAGATGTAAATAAATCTGTGGAGATCTACAGTATCTGCCCGTCTTGTCATTTAGTCGCTGATTTTCAGTGAAATTCGAGGATACAGTATAATTAATTTGGGTGTTTGTCAAGGGGAAACTTTAAACAAAAAAATATATTTCAATCCCGCATAATACTGATTTTTTTGAGAGTTGTCATTCTTACATACGGGAACTGAACCATGCCAGTTCCGTACACAAAGCAGCATCTGAACATTACATTCATTTACACTTATTACTTTTGGAGGTAAAACTATAAACTCAAATATACTGTAAGGAAAGTCATTAAGAAGTAGATTGTACGGCTATAGGTAAGCAGTATTAATATGTTTATATATCACTAAATAAATGTTATGTTGCTGTTTTAAACATTAATAGGCATTTCATTGCAATTTTCCAGGTAGGAAATTTCAGTGGGGTTATTGCAATGATATTATTGTAAATTATGTCCATTAAGATTAGGACACAATCTGAATGTGACCTGACAAAGTAAAACAATCTGTTTCTCTCTGTCTCAGTATTTTTGTCTTTAAAAAGTTGATTCGATGACTAGCCAATGATTAGCCAAATGTGAAGAAACAGATGCTTGTCCAGGGGTTAGTTGTGAATAATAATAATAATATCCAGTAGAACAATAATTCCCAGACTAAACAATAGCGCACACTGCAAACTGCACAGGTTTATCAGATCATTTATGCACAGCTGTAAATCTCATGACTTCTGAGAAGACATGACAGACTTCAATCCTTAACCGTAGATAAAATATTCTTTGATCTTTTTTTTTTTTTTTTGCTCATAACTCTATTAAGTAATTAAGCCATTACAACCAGCATACAGTAAGAAATGCTACCTCCCCCGGTTGAATTAGTCTTCACTACAGTAGGGCTAATGCTAATGCCTGTGATTCTTCTGAGTCATGTAGTAGGGCGTGTCTTTGTTCACAACTGACAATATTCCAGGAACACAAAGAAAAAAACAGACTGATTATAGTAAATCTAAACATAAGTATGTGTACACAGGCTACATGAAGACATTTAATTGAAAGCATTTATTCTGTATTCGGTTTAAAAAAGTCTCCAGCGTGGTGTCAACTAACAAGTATCTCGAAGAAAAAGCTCAGAAAAGACATCATTTTTGCATTTGTGTTACCTGGAATTGTAATACAGGGGACACAATCGACTGCACCAGGGTTGGGTAGATTTAAATGACACTAATTATAAATAAATATTAATCATTTATATTCACATTCCTATTCGAAGGTAAAGGGATACGGTTAGAAATGAAGTTAAGCGAAGCAGGTAGATGAAGGTGAATAATGCGTGCTGAATGAGCAGTGTTTCTGCTCTGTCTGTAAAGAGAAGCAAGGCCTTTCTGAGCCTATAAATCAACACCTGGCTCTGCTGGGTGTCACTGCAGATCTCTGGCATCTAAAGGAAGGATCACAAGCAGTCACATGGAGAAACCACGGGAAGATCTGAGGAAGCTAGGAGCAGTCGGGGGTAACTGAGGGCAGATGTACAGTGTGCAAGCACGGAGTGCTGTAGACCATAAACCACACCCGCCGCAATGCAGAAGCAAAGGGGAAGGAAGGAGGCCGGCAACTTAACGCAAGTCATCAGCTGTCCCAGCATCCACAGCACGGGGGGAAGTGTGGACAGCAACCGGCCTAAAGCACATCCTCATGCTAATCGAGCATCTCCTCTAAACACACCTGAAAATCTCTATCTCAGGGTTGTTCCAAATGACCATGCCTTATTTTAACCTTCCCGGTGCTACACACACACACACACACACACACATCGCCTCCTCCGCCCGACCGCGAATGAAATAAAACCCGATGCGCTGTTCTGTATCTTATTCACAGCCTTTGCTAATTTCCTGAACACAATAACCTTCTTTACTGTATGTTTTTCTCCTCTAAAAACACTAGTCTAGGCTTCTGTAGACAGAGATGCTAAGCTCTCACTTTGCTCTTTCCGCGCATTTTAACCGCATCCACACACTGCGGGAGGAATAAAACAGCGGAATCCTCATATTTACCGGTTATTCAGTGAACGCCGTGATGTGATGCGGTTTCCCGGTGCTCAGCCTCCTCGTGTTCTCTCTGCTCACAGAAGCAGCCCAACTCACTGGTCACACACTCTCTCACACACACACACACACACAGGGACAGCGCAGCATGCTGGAAGAGCAGAGCCCCTACAGATCCTTTGATTCTTGGCTGTTTTTTTTTTTCTTCTCATCAACTAACTTAACAAATCCGAATCATACACGCAATCAATTCCATCATCTACTGAACTTGTACAACACTCTGTTTAATTGTACTATTTGGCAATCAAGGAGTTAAATCAGTCAGCTGAGTCACTAAACCAGAGCTTAATGTGTGCCTGCTACATTCACTGTATCATGTCACGTCAAGTTTTTCGAATCAAGTCGACTATTAGAATATTTCTTAACCTAAGTGCTGAGTTTTATATATTTAAAAAAAAAATTAACTGATAGCAGACTTTGTAAATGTAGTAAAAATATTTATTCATAGTAGATGTGTCAGGCAATGTTTCTTTTTTTAGTATTCACATATCCTTTCAGTGGTACCTCAGCATACAAACGCCCTGCCTTACGAATTTTCGCCTTAAGAACTAAAATTTTGCAAGAAAGTTGCCTCGGTATACAAAGCAGTTTCAGCGTACTCGCGGCATACTCACATCTCTTGGCTTTCCAATGATGTGAATGGCTCACGCAAGTTAGTTGCTATTAAGCGCGTACATCCGGGAGCCATTTAAAATTTGTTTGCGCCAGTGGAAAGCGAAGCGTGTTTCTTTTGCATTTTGTTCATGATTTAGTAATGGCATACTGTAGCATCATGCGTTCCAAGAATGTTAGCAAGTACGTTAGCCAGCAGGTACAGTAGCAAAAAGCATAGGGAGCCACTGCGTTTATGAAGTAGCTAATGCCAAGAGAAATCATAAATTAAGGCTAAGTAAAGTTTAATGTCTATTTATTTCATATTTTACTTTATTTACATGTCTTTTTCAGATGTCTTGATTGCTTTCATATTCAAAAATATGATTATAATGTTGGAAGTTGGTAATAATGGTAATATTCGTGGGTGGCTGATTGCATTTACAATATTTTCTTATGGGATAAATGCGTTTTGCAAAAGGGCATTTTGCCTTAAGAACTCGGTTCTGGAATGGATTAAAATCAGATGCCAAGGTACAACTGTATCTGTATCTGTAGATAAACCAAATTTGGGTGTGATCTAAACTGTAAAGTGTTTTTTTAAATGTTCACCACACCCTTATTCCAGGAAACAGAGATGCCAGTACTGTCAAGCATGGCCTTGAATAGTGTCAAAATTGTTAAGTTTTAAGATAAATTAAAATATAATTTAAAAAATATTGCTTGTTGTGTCCACTGCACCTCGATAGTTACTGACCGGGCCCTGAATTGGGGAGAGACATGAGGTGCCTGAAATTATAAGACTTGGTCTTGGGTTGTTAGTGTTGAAGCCTTTATAATCCATATAGGGCCCCAGGTCCTCCTCTTTCTTTTAAACAAAGAAAATCAGTTTCTTTCCACACAAATATGAGGTGTCTGAAGTTCTCCGTTTATTATCAGTAAATAGAGCATATTTAAGCTTTTGGCCAAGTGCCCTGTGTAACATATATGCTGTAAATCGAAAGAACCAGTTATTAACATGTCATACAGAGACCTGGAGACAGACAGACGATAGGAAGAAATAAATTTTCTAGGTCCCAGCAGCCATGAGTTACTGTATTTGCATGTACTGTAAGTTTGGGCTGGACACAGGCTATAGAAAGAATTACCACATACTGTAAGGAGTCAGGAACCAAATTGAGGGAGTCATTTTATGAGCATAGAGGCATGGGAAAGTTCACATCACATTATAAAACCTTAAATTACTTTAAACTATGATGTTCTTGGTTAGGCACTTAATGAAGATGCTGTAACTCTATCTGATTCCCTAATTCTGGTTGGAGTTGTGATCACTTGGAAGATCACCACTCACAGTTGCTGAGGTGAATCTGCACAATATATATATCCTTAAGATAAATAAAGCCATGAGAATGGCTTATGATCACAATTTATTTTTATTTTTAAATATCCTATAATTGCTTAAGACTACAGTTCCCACGATAGGTTTAGGACTTTAACTGCCACAAACAGTTTTAGCATCAGTGTATGGTTGACATTGCAACCAAAATACAATAAATCGACAATAATGAATTTGATTCCATAGCACACAGACATAACAAGGAATCATCCTCCTCCTCATCTCCTCTGAAAAGTTGATGTTAAGATCTGTCTTGACATGAGCTGTGTGAAGCATTCATCTAAGGTGTTATTAATTGGTAACTCTAAATTAAATTAATTACTGCAGCACTGCAACCACCGAGTTAGATCTTGGCCTGCTTTCCTGGGCTGGGTCTCATGAAAGCCTGGTTACATCATAGCATTTGATGGTTTTTGTGACTGCACTTAAAAACAATTTTCCAAATGGCCTAAAGTCCTACGTAAAACAGACTGCTGTTTCTCTTTAATTAATTACATGAGTCTGTTTGCATTATATATTTTCAGTCTCACAGTTTAAGTCCAGGCTAAAAACCTATTTATTAAGCAAAGCATTTTTGTGAATAGATTTGCCTCAGGTAAAGGGGCAGATGTGGGGGACTCATGGATGTAGAGTACTTTGGTGAACCCGGTATGTAAATGTTTTCTTCCTCACTCTCATTAATCACTCAGGTTTGTTGACGGTGACGTGATTGGTTTCTTTTTACGTCACAGGGAGCCCTTACGTCTGTGTTTCTTTCTTTATGGCTCTCCTTTTTAGTTATCGTGTCATAGTTAGTCCTGCAAAACTCCCTGATTGCACTCTGCACTAAATATCCGTTCACTTTACTGTACTGTACTGTACATTAAGTGACTGTGACCATGCATAACTTATCTCTTCTCTTCTTTCCTCTTTCCTACTTTCTCCCCCTCCCTGTTTCTCTCTGTCAAGCTACACATGCCGCTCCTGAGCTGCCAGTGATTCAGACCTCCTCTGCCCTCTGGACCTGTCTGACTCATTCTGGTGCCCCACTTCTGGTTGGAGATGTTGTCACATGGATTCCCTGTGTTGTCTGCTTGGGATGCGTGTGGTGACTGGGGACGGTTCCACTCTACCATAAAGACGGTCCTGGCCTCTGCTGATGCAGAGAGCTGTTCTCTGAGGACTTGTGATTGTAGTCACTTAATAGTTCAGGACTGGAATCTCCTACAGTCTACCTGAGCCTCCAATAACAAAATCAGTACCCCATATTAACTTACTGTAAGGCATCAAACTTTCAGCCTCCTAATTTACGATATGATGGGATGGGTTCCCTGTAAAGTCTGGTTCTTCTCAAGCTTTCATCCTATTGCCATCTCAGGGAGTTTTTCCTTGCCACCATCGCTCTTAGCTTGCTTATCAGGGACAATGTAAATCATGTTGATTCATACACATTTTCCACATTTCATACAAATTTTCATAATTTTCTTTTGATTGTGTAAAGCTGCTTTGTGACAATGACAACTATTTAGGGCGCCATGCAAATAAAATTTAATTGAATTAAATTGAACAGTTTCAATGTCTTAGATATTGGTCTACATTCTAGATAATACAAACTTTTGACCTACTGTACACTGTATAATCTGAAACTTGGAAAGTAATATACAATTGAAATTAAATAGAATTAAATGCATTTTAATGCCCTGTAAGTTGTAATTGAATTGTAAGTTGTAATTGAAGTCCTGTCATTTTAATATCTCAATATTATTCACTCCCAAACAAAATACAAAATGCCCACTTCCAAATATTTGACCTGTTATTTGTATGTTTTAGTCTTAATAAGCTTGTGTATTCAGTTGCATCCCCAGGTCACAGCACTGGTATTCTCACATTCCTCCCACATTATGGAGTCATTTTTAACCTTGCATTTATGATGCTTAACACTGAAATAAAATAACAGTGACCTTTCCTGAACTGATGCCAAAAAATTTAACTGAGCAATTACACAGATAATAATTTGCATTAATGTGCATTCCAGTCAATACAAAAGAGAAATATACTCTAAAATAATAACAAAAATGTGGGCCACCTACTGTACATCCAGCAAAGCATGTGAAAAGGGTATTTTTAAATACATGTACATACTACAGAAAGGTAATAATTTTGCACTAGCAATAAGGAATTTTTATTCAGTCTTACCAGTTTACATTTTTAAACATTAAAACAGCTAGCGAATTCCTAATTAAAATTGTTATATAATGAAGTATGATGTCTGCAGCTAACATAACGTAAATAGAGTGTATCTAAAGTATATGGGGAAAATAACAGACATTCATCATTAATAAATTAAATAACTTCCAAATTTGTAATTAACTACTATAATTTAAAGGTAGTTGAAGAGATTAAAACTGAGTAAATATTATTAATGATAAACACACAGGAAACACCGGCTGGTACAAAAAAGCTGGCATTTCAGCATCACGCACAGAAAACAACTAAGAAGATTTAGAAATCTTCTGAATTAAGAACCTAATTTAGAATTTAAATTACTGAAACAGGGTTACAAGCTGCCTAATGCATTGATGAAACCTGAAAAGACAGTGCTGAACTGTCTGGGGGGGCTTAACACATGGTGAAGCTGCACCAAAAAAACAAAAACAAAAAACAGTAGAAATCAAAACTTGGTTTAATAGTGAAAGTAGGAGCATTTCCATACACAACATGAAGAGCACGCAAATGATTAGGACTAAACAACTGTGTGGCCATAAGAAAACCACTTGTAAGTGAGACTAATGAAAAGAGATTTCAATTTGCTAGGGAGCAAGAAGATTGGACTTTGGGGTAATGGAAAAAGGTTATATGGTCTAATGACTTCACACTGACCCTAATGCAGAGTGACAGGAAAATCAGAGTAAGAAGGGAAGTGCAAGAATCGATGCACCCATCATACATAGTGCCCACTGTACAAACCACTGGAGGCAGTGTTATGATCATGTGGTTGGCCAGGTCTAGGCTTCAAAACCTTATGTGGTAGTAAATGAAATCAGCTGATGACCTGAATCTGTCATCTTAAAAATAAAGGAGTTTAAAAGAAATCTTATTGTGTGCAATTTTTTTGGTCAGGCATTATATTTTAATTCATAAAGTAATTCAAAACCGACACCTGAAGATCATCCGTATGTCTATACATTTCAGGTTAAAAAATAGAAACAATAAAATCAATAATGGGTCTAAAAGGGAGAGCCAGAAGGAAAGAAACACAGACGTAAGGAAAGATCTGCTCCTTTACCTGGGGCAAATCTATTCACAAAAATGCTTTGCTAAGTAAATAAGTTTTTAGCCTGGACTTAAACAGTGAGATTGAAACTATGAAATTCAATGGGCTTTAATCTAATAACAGCATTAAAAAGTAATCACAGTTAACGGCTTTTTAGGGGTTTATTTTATTATATTTTTAAACTAGTATTTTGACTTCCTTAATGACAAATACCGAAAAAGAAAAAAAAAACAGTTAACGACTAAATGAGAATAGAAATAAGTAAGGAAATACGGTTTGTAACCCAAGGACACGCAAGATGATTTAAAAGCAGACTAAATTTTACCATCGCTCTTAGTCCCTTTTCAGTCAATCTAAAAATACAAAAGGCCATGAACAAGGTTAATTGCACTGATATTAGATAAAAGCAAACTCAGGCATTCTTTCTTTTAAATGACCAAGATTAAGTATTTTAAAAAATGGATTGGACTGTTATTGTGTACCTTTAAAAGTAACTGAAAGTATTATATTCTGTCTGAAAAGATGTTGTCATTCCACACTCTCATAAACTATGGCTTAGGCTCAGCTGCAGTAATAAAGATGTGCTGCTTAGTAATTACAAGTGTTGCAGTATTCAGCTGTACACTGCGCCAAGACATCTCTTTGTTCGACTGACATTCTTAATCCTGCACTCTATCACATGCTCTCTGTCTCTGTCCTAATATCTCTCATCCTGTCTATCTTTCCAATCTTCCCTCCTGCTGTACTATTTTGGCACAATGGCACAATTTTTCCTGTTTCTCTTTTAATAACCCCCAAGTTCTTTACCTTACTTATTTTTTTTTCTGTGGTTTTCTTTTTTCAATAATTCTCCACTCTCCCTAACCTGAGTCCCCTGTCATCTTGGCATAGTCTTTGCTATGCATGCTGATGAGTCTGCATCTCTTTAATATTGTGTTAGCTCAGTAATGTCTGAACTTACTACTGAAGGACACTGAATAGGAGCTGTACTGGTGGTAGACAACCACTACAAGAAGGGCTGAGGAAATAATCATGCCAAGAGTTCAACAGTTGTCAATCAAAGCCATGTTCACAAAGAATAATTCTAGAATTATATGAAATTAATAATTGTATGTGTGTGATATATACTTAATGACATCCTGTGCAATCTCTCACATACGACTGGGCAAATAATTAACTTAATTAAAAAAAACTGTGTGCATGATGAAACACTGACAATTAATTAAAAATAAAATAGCCTAAACTAACTCAGATTCAATTTCATGAATGAACAGTAGTGCCAGTATGTTTTATAAGCTTGTTTAGTAAGCATAATTCTTGGCTTCAAGTTTAAAACTTTCTCTTTAATTTCACCCCTTCTAACAGCCATTCATGTGGTATGGCACTGCATTGGCAATAAATACCAAGGTGAAAGTGAATGGTGTATGTGCATGGTATCCTGTGATAGATAAGCATCCCATCCTAGGTGTGCATTTGGCTTGAACTCACTGCTCTTTTCAGTAGGTTTTAAGTAAAAGCCTTGATTTTAGACACTAGAAGAACTCTTAGTGGTAAGTTGATAATAAATTCTTTTTTATGAATTCAGCCCTAGACCTCTATGGGTTATTCATTTTTATCTTCATTCTGACCAGCTTTTATTGCTTGCTCTACGCTCATTAACACAGGGAACACAATTTTCTAACGGAGTAAAAAAGAGGCTGGAGTGACTAAATTAATTTGCTGCTTGGCTGATTTTGACATGTTAGGTAGGCCAATCAAGCCATTAGGCAGAAACCTAGTTCCAAGTGCTCTTCAGCAAACTGTGAAAATAGAGCAGGTTGGAGCACAAACATGGAGAATGCAGAGTGTGAGTGTCTGAAATGCCTTTGTTACTTTGTTAAAAATAAATGGTCTGTGAACCCATCTATAACAGCTATTAATAATTATAAAGCATTTCACGATGCTTAAACGGAATAATCTTTTGAATGCAAACAAGATTCTAGTATTTTTTCTGACCTGAAACCCTACGCTGCAGTATCTATCCGATGTGAGATCATTTACGTTTGCCAATTTATGAACTACACAATATTCCCAAAAGTATATGGACACCTGATCATTACACCCATTTTTGAGTGTAATTTGCTTGTTGGACATCCCCACTGCAGCTGTAATCCACCCTTTGCTGTTATAATTACCCCCAGTATTCTGTGAAGGACTCTAGATTTTAGAACATGTCTGTAAGGGTTTTTGTTCATTCACCCATAAGAGTATTCCCGAGGTCAGTTAGGGAGATTGATGTAAGGATATTGGTAAGGAGGCCTGGAAAGCAGCTGATATTCTAGTCTATCCAGGCCTGATAAGGATGTTTGGTAAGGAGGCCTGGAAAGCAGCTGATATTCCAGTCTATCCGAGAGGTGTTCAGTAGGGTTGATGGTAGGGCTCTGTGCGGGTCACAGTTCTACAACACCAACCCTGGCAAACTTTGTGCACCAGCTGGGGAAAGGCACATGTATGGGTGTGATAATCAGGTGTCTACATAACTTTTAGCCATATAGTGTATATGCCCAAAGAGAAAAATCCAATGTGTTAAAATCAAAAGTGACCACATACAGTATTTAAAACAAAAATGAAATAGGCAGAACATAAATTACTTAAACATAAATCACTGAAACATTGTCGTAGTTTACATTTTCAATCAAAACATCAGTCCGCATTTAAACATGAATAGTGCCTGATGAGGGCATGATCAGCCTACCAGACCCATTCCAAACAATTAAAAAGTCGGAAATCTCATTTATTTATTTACACCTTCCTGCAAGCATGACAATTTATTGTTAGTGTTTAAAATTTAGAATAAAAATCATTTTACTTTAGTTTCATTTCCATTAGTGACAACATAAGTCCATCATTTCTGTCAATAGCATCTTTATAAGCAATGATAGATGTATCTACTGCCAAAGACTTTCCCTAGTCAGGTAAAATGTCACAGTTCACTGAGCGGGTGTAGGCAGGGGTCAGATGACATGTAACTCCAAATTCCAGCTGGCAAACACACATTTAGGGTGTATGCCTTTTTAAACCCTCACACCCAAGCAGCATGTGATAAGGTAAAACTCTTTGAAAGGTTTTGGCAAGAAAACATGAACTCCATATTCTTGTCCCATTTTGTCTATGTATTTCTTTGTGGATACACAGAGATTAAAATGCTTTAATATCTTACTAGACAATTTCACATAAAATGTTACTGTAGGGTAAATGAAGCATGAAGTATTAGGGTCATGCTACCATCAAATAAATGATTCCTGCATTTTAAAAACACATTCTGTCTAGAGGGTTATGTAATTGGAAATGCCACTGTCTGCACTGGCAGAAGTTTACGCACAAAAAAATGCTAATATCAGGCCCAATATATTGGCCAGCTGATATACTTGTCAAACACTATTCTAGAATGCATGATGAAGGTAGCAGTTTATCCAAAGACTGAAGGAGGACCAAAATGATTTTAAACACATACATGTCATTAAAGAACTGAACAAATAATCCATAAACCTTTAGCCTGGCAACCACAGCTGCCTCTGTGATCTGTCATGTTTTATTCATGCTACTGTAAATGTTCCATTAACTTTCATGAATGCTAAATTTCCTTGGAGCCTCTTTTCTGGAACACATACAAAGCAGACAGACAGAGACCATCAATATTCTTATGTGAAAAAGGTGCTTTCAAGTTCTTGAAAACATTATTCTGTACGTCACCGCCAGGTGATTTCCCTGGAGAACCCTGGACCTACGTAGGTGTTTTGGGAAGATTTTGTTGAGGTGATACAGTTTTCTAGGCTGGAGAAAACTCAAATTCAATACCATCTATTGACAGAGAGGTTGGATAAAATACATTTTCTCTTCCTTTCTCACTACCACAGGTTATGACAATGGCCGTGCTAATTGATTTCTCAGTAATGATGTCAGTATGTAGGCTAGGGAGGTGCTCTAGTTTAAATAGCTCTAGTTTCCTGAGAAAAAGCCCTTAATGCTCACCTTATCTCTGTAATAAATGTATACAAGGGTCAAGAGCAATCTTTAGTCCTGGGGATGCCAGATTGTTTATAAAAATAAAATTTTTTATTGCAATAAAAACACAATCAGTCATAAATGTCTTTAATGTGTCGGGGTTGGTGTACAGTCTGCATCAAACACTTGAGTTCAGCATTTATGTCTAGTGAATAAATAATTTGTACTTCACAGGTAAGGGCAGTGCTGTACACCCATATCAGTAGAAATTATTATCTCACATAAGACTGACATTAAGAACTGGGATATATAATCATATATAACTATATAATTTATAATAGCTATAACTATTTTAAAGGAATTCTATGAATAAATACAATGCAATTCAATGTTATTTTTATCGCAATGATTGCCACAAAGCAAATTTACAGAAAAATTATCCATTTATTTCTTTATTAATTTGTCCCTAATGAGCATGCCAATAGTGATAGTGGCCTAACTCTCTCTCTGAGAAAGCGTAAGGGAGAAACAACCTTTAGAGGAACCAGACTCAAAGGGGATACCAGTCTCATTTGGGTGATAAAAGACAGTGTACATAAACAAATCCCTTCTATAACTTTGCATTAAATTTTCAGTTTCAGGTAGCAGAAATAAGAATACTACAGAAATTAAGACCAATTAAACAAATTGTTGAAAATAACCAGTGGTGTCATACTGTAAAATTAACTGCAACATATATATATTTGCAGTACTGTAATAATTAAAATAAGTCAAGATATTCAAGCACTTTAAGAAAGTTCACAGCTGTTGGTGTATGAATCCCACTATAAATTATTGTGTTTGGCATTTGGGGTGTGGTCCTGCCAATGAGGACAGCTGGTATTTTTAGATAACAAACAAGGGCCATTAAATGCTTGTGTGCTGTATATTTCCCTCACAGCAACAGCTTAAATATTTGTTAATAAGAGAGTATCTTAAAATGCTGGTAGATTTTGGCCATGCAAATATATCCTACACACTTAATATGTAGTTAAAAATATGTATATAAAATAGTTTAATAGAACTAATGCGTCAGTATGTGCGCTTATGCTCTCCCCAAAATATAAAATCATTATGTATTACTATATTAAAGCGAGAGATCCCAAATTTACACTCTTCCATGACATTTGCCACATACATCTTAACCCATAAACCTCAGCCTTTTCACTAAAACAAAAGGTGATTTCATTTTATCAGAGATGTGGCCTGATGTCAAAGTGTTGATGATTAATTTTCCTTACACTTTTCCAGGAAAGCCTGGATGGGTAGCATCAGACACATTAAGTCAAAACACACACACACACACACACACACACACACACACACACACACACACACACACACACAAAGTACTTAGGACCAGATAAAATATGTATATAGAATACCATAAAGGGGGAACTGAGTTAAGGGGTCTATTTGTGTGAGCAAGAGAGAGACAGAGAGAGAGAAAGAGAGAGAGAGAGGGAGAGAGATTGAGGTGTTATTTTGGGCATATGGTTCTTCCTACAATGTTACTGATGGCACTTTTGCCCACTGGGATCACTGACTGCTGACAAATCGATGGAATGACGGAAAGGAGTCCATGGGTAAATGACAGGAACACATATGCTTTCTATTCTCATTGTGCTGTATGTGACAGATGCATAAGAACAAAGCCATTTCTTCTCTTTTAGTGTAAATCAAGATGTACAGTAAATGCACCATGTAAAACAACAGCCCACCCCCTGCATTTTGTAAAAGCTTATTCTGACAAAGTTCATTTTACATTTAACTTACTTGCTATTAAATGAGGCCTGGAACGTCGTTCAGGTACATTTTAGACAATAAACAAAATATTGTTTTATATACAGTATAAGGGATATTTTACTGTAAAATCTAACTGGATTTGTTTAAACAGATCAGGCTTGACCAATAAGAATACCAGCATATAAAATAGATTTTCCTCCTGTTTGAATCAAGGTCCATAAGAAGGGTTTGACTACAAATCAAGATAAATCCATTCAGGTCATTTTAAGTTTTTTTGTTTTTTAGAAGAATCAAAAAGTATTACAAATTGATAAAGAATGTTTTGTGCATTGTGGCTTTCAGTCACAAGTGCGTTAAAAAACACAAATCTTAACATAATATATCAAAACTGTTGTGGTCAAGCCAGTGTGAATTTTGTATAATTTTTCAAATTGCCATAAATCCACCTCTCACTGTTTTGTCACAGTTAATAAATCAGCCTGTTGTCATGCTTGTGTCACCATAAACATACAATGAAATTTTACAATTATATATTAATTGAGTTTCAATATTTTTTTATGTATAAAACTATCATATTTCTTGCGTGTGTAGAACAAGGTTGCTGGGGTTCACAAAACATTTTAATTACAAAGACTGTCTAGGATGAGGAGAAAAATAAAAACAAATGGCAGAAATTTCTTTAATAATGCATAATCAGCCTCTTCCTCTACCAGTTCAGTTTTACATTGATAACTGAGAACAGCATGTTATCATAGTAACCCATGAGTGCTGATGTAACTGCAATGGCAGTAACAGAGTGTAAACATCCTTTTTTTGGCTTCCACATTATTCAGAAGTTTTCTGAGAATGGCAGCCAATATTTTTTCAGCCAGCAGTTTCACTTTACTGATCATGTGACAGAAAGAAGCAATAAGTTAGGCTCTTTATGGATGCTTCACGATTTGCTTTGTAATGTGTATGTTTACATGTGTGCATTTTAACAAAGCATGGAAGTTTAAAGCTCTTAAAAAAACAATAGGAATTATCTTGTTGTTTTCAAATTAATGTTATAAACAACCTTCTGTGATGGAAAAAAATAATTTGCCAGTATAAGTAAATGTGTGAAACCCTTCAAACACACATTTTCAGCAATTTCATATATTTTTATTGTTGTGCATTGTTATATTATAGATTTAGTTGAACTTTTCAGTTGCTTTGTCAACTGAACTTTTCAATGCTATTTACTTGGATAATTCATTTCAGTCATATTTTTCCATAGCTTGCAAAGATTCAAATACTGATTATAAAGTGGCCAAAAAGAAATCAAAAGATAATTTACTCTAATAAACACCGCAGCAAAAACAGCCTTTTACAATTTGAAATAAGAAAATGTAATGACAGCTTCGCTTGCAGAACTTTTACACTTTAAATAGATGGAACAAGCACTTTTTCTACTAGTATCCCTCCTGGACAAATGAATCAATCAACTATACATTTCAGTGTCTACAGTTTACGCAGCCTGCTTAGCAACTGATAATTCAAAACTAACAAATAATATTATGTTTTTTATTCTACGTTCAAAAGATGGAATCTTCATGATGTTCTACATTTTTCTGCAACAGTGACCTGTAATATTCACTTGCTTTCACCATGCCTTGCTTTCATGACTGAAGCACACGGCCTTAATCGAGGGTGCATCACTGACAGAAACATAAGGGAACATGAGTCCTCCAACTGTTCATTATATTCAAGCCTCTAATTGAGTCTGAGTATCTAAGAGACAAATCTCAACTGAGGCATCTGGCACTTGAGTCCGCTTTCAATCGCCTAATGGAGCCACCTCAATAATATAAAAAAGTATGGCATGTAAAATTCCTGTTATATCTCCCATTAAATACACACCATGCAAATAAATTACAAATAAAATATTACATATGTTAGAACCAGCACTTGTTTAATTACTACTGACATACAGTCACAGTATGATACAAGAGTGTGTCTGAGAAGTACAGAGGCACTTAACTCTGTTCAATACAAAATGATGAATATGAGTACATGAAAAGTCAGTGCTGTCCCCATGGAATCACTTTGCATTGATCACATAAAGCAATCACTGTGTACAGCCAGAAGCCATAAAACCCCCTAATGGCTACCCTGTAATTATAAACACCACGTGTTATCAGATGAAATGATGAATATCATAAAAGCTCAGTTCTGAATAGGTAGACTGTATCATTACAGTAAATTATCTTTTAAATAGAGCAGCCTATTGTATAGAATATCAGCCAGAGATGGAGGTTGCATGCAATGTTTGTCAATACAAAATATTGATCTAAAATGAGCTTCCTCTTGTCCATAAATCAAAAACAAACCCTGAGGCAACTGAAACAAGTACAGATATGGTGTCTGTATAAGGGTTGTGTCAATGTTGTAATCATAACCTGAGATATCTGTCTATTTATCTATCTATCTATACTTAACAGTGCTTATAATATCACAACAGTTTCCTCATCTGCCTCTACTTTTTATTTTAAATAAAAAGAAACCTGAACTGAATAAGCTGAATAAAGAAAAAACAGTTTTTAAAAAATTTAAGGGAACATCTTACTCCCATCAAAAAAATATTTATTTAAGACTTCCCCATAGCAATTAAATAAAACTGTATCATCATTGTCTATACTGCTTTATCCTGTATACAGGGTCACAGGGGGCTGGAGGCTATCCTAGGAAACTTAGCACGAGGCGTGGTCTTTGGCATGTCTTTGGAATGTGGAATAAAACCGGAGTACCTAAAGGAAACCGACCAAGCACGGGAAGAACATGAAGCATGAAAACTCCATGTACCCAGAGGCATGAATCGAACCTGAACCCTGGAGGCGCAAGGCTAACCACTAAGCCATCATGCCGCAGAAAAAAACCTATAGTAATACAGAGCAATTTTTCTCAAATGAATGAGAAAGCGCTATATTTACTTATATTTAAAAGTAAATATAAGTAAACATGATACATAAAAGGTTTACATGACAACATAAAACAACAAAAAATATATAAAAAGGTTATTATTATTATTCACCTAAATCACACACAAACACAACCACAAATACAAACAGACAAAGCTCTATTAGCACACAGAGCCCTCAAAAAACAGCATCTAGAGACTGCAAGGTGCAGTATATGAGTCATAAAATATTTACTTCAACTTAGCAGCATTCCTTCAACCATAGCACTCTACAGCAATTCATAATTTTTCAGTAATGTATGCAACCGTGTAAAATAATGGCAAGGTGTAATGAGTCACTTTTGTAACAGAGCTTGGTGGTAAATGAGGGGAGTGTGATTTATTACATCTGATCAATAGTAATCATTTGGCTTTGTGCAGAGCTCATCCTTCCAGGGCTTGGGATAAAATTTAACTCTACTCAATGGAAAAACACTGCAGGTTTCCCTAAATAATCTACCAACACTGCATTTTAAAACCAGGAAAGAAAACCATTTGACAATGAGGTAAAGCACAATAAAATATGAACAGCACAGTCACTGGAGACATGGCTAGATGTCTTAGTGAGGTATATATATATATATCTTCATTTGTAAGGCTTTAGAATGGGTTAATCCAACCCATTGGAGTTTAGCAGATTAAAACCCATGCAAATTTGTAAAACCCAAAGACAAGCCCTGGATAATCCAACAATTTCTGTGCAAGTCTTACACAAAATAAACAGAATCTGCACCGTTCTCTTGACTGGTGCAGTTTTTTTTCTAAATGTCACAGTCCTCACAGCTGACTGAAGGGATATACAGCTTTGCAGGACGGGACTTTGCTAGGACTAATCCTAGCTGTAGACAACAATTAGCTGTAGATTTAAAGACTGATCTGAAGTAAAGCGGTTAGATGTAGAGGCTAATGATTTGCACATAATGGTCACTCCCATTTCATTTGTGTTTTGTGAATGAGCATGCTTCCCAAAATGGAAACTATCTGGGTACGCTGGTGCCCAGATGGGCCTGCAGTGTGAAATGCCTGTGCGCTGATTTATGCCACCACATAAACTGTAGGCAATGAAGGTATGGCATGACAATACAGATTTTATCCAAACACAGCATGGTGATTCATGCGTGTACTCACAATAGTAGAGCATCCGGCACATCCAGGGTCGATCCATCCGTTATGAAGATCCGGGATTGTTTACAATAGAAAGGGCGGGAAATTAAATCATAAAATTATTTTATTAACTGTCATATAACATTGATATAATCGCGCATAAATCCTGTAAAAAAACTAACCAAAAAAAAAAAAAAAAACGCTTGATGGAACAAACCAAAGTCTATGCAGATAGGAATGTTCTTGTATAGGAAGCTGTACTGTATGCTGAGCTTCTAGATTGACTGGATGCGGATCTGGATGCACTGGTTTTGTGCAATTGACAATAATTATTATACTAAATAAATAAATAAATAAATAAATATTATGTATTCCACGAATCCAGGATTTTATAGGTGTATATAGCTTTAACTGTGGACAGGTTATACTGAGTAGTTGATTAAAAAAAAACATTTTAGCTGCATTAAGAGATAGAACTTGGAAAATACAGATGAATTTTCTTAGCTTGAAAAAAATGTTTCAGGTATTACTTAAAATACTGTAACAGGGTGAAATAAAAACACACAAAACACACAATGAAATAGAGAAATTGTTATAAATATGCTTTTAATATAATACCATAAGGAGACTCTTTTTCTGTTTGTTTGTTTCTGATAGACTAGAGCTAGTGGATGAATGAAAACCCCATCCTTTATACATTCCTCTAGAAATGAATTCAACAGTTATTTATTCTGTAAAGCTAAAACAAACCCTGTAAAAACAGAAAAACATCCAGAGCAGGGTGATCAGATGCAGTCCATTCAAACTGAATTGCAACAACAGATATATACTACAAATAAAGAAAGAAACGGTAACAAACTAACGGAATGCAACCGCATTATAATTAAATGTTGCGCTAGCATGCAGGCTACCTATTAGTGAAAGGTTCAGGTGCAAACAGATGTTAGACCGCGAAGCCGCTTTATGGGACCAGTCGCATTTCAAAGACCCACATACCTGTTCAGAAATTCAGTTTCTACTCCAAATAAACCCCGAGCGGAAATCAGAAGAAAGCTATCCAACACGCAGACCTGAGAGCCACGGACTTGTACACATGCACCCGTACAGTACGCGCACACATACACACAGTGACATATACTTCATGAGAGTGATGTAGATGCCGAATCCTGAAGCCTGCCTTCGAAAACACGCCCCTTTCTCAAACACAGGCTCACGCGCACAGCCGTGCAAGCCACGCCCACTTATGGATGTATGTGGCTGGCTATAATGGAACGCTATTGGTCAACTCAGGTGTCATTCCAAACTTAACCTGCTTTCACAAATCTTGCTGAAGTAATTAGTCTAAATTTGTACAGGGGAATGCTGTTAATTCAATAAAAAGTCTTGCACGAAAATCAGAGTATCTGACAAAGATTCATAATATTAAGTTATAATAAATACTTTAATAAATAAATTTGTTGCTGTTTTAGGCGGCACAGTGGTGTAACTGTTATCACTGTCGGCTTGCACCTCCAGGGTCCGGGTTCGATTCCAGTTAGAGGTCTGCGCGGGACTGTTTTTTAGTCCCGCTCCTGCGAGGTTTTATCCCGCACCCGCCCTCTCCCGCTACAGTATATATCACTCTTTGTTCACCCGCTGCCCGCTTAGAATATAATTTCCTTCCCGACCCGACCGCTCCCGCTAAATGTCTATCTGTTTCCAGAATCTCACATTTAAACCGAAAGAGAGGAATAACAAAAAAAAAGCCTGTAGGTTGTACAACAATATATTTTATTTTTACTCTTCTTGTCAAGAATGGTTAATACGGAAAATGTGTTGCAGGGGTAAAAAATGTAGCAACAATGTACAAAATTGTAGCATACTTATTATTTTTATTTAAAATATAAATGTGAATTTTTTTGTCAACACGGTAGCTTAGGAAAGGTGTAGCTGAAGTTTCCGACCTCTAAATCCAGTCTCTGTGTGCATGGAGTTTGCATGTTCTCCCTGTGCTTTGTGGGTTTCCTTCCACAGGGCAAAGACATGCAGATTAGGCTAATTGACATATTCCCAAAATGCCAAAAAAGTCACCATTTCACAAGGCTCAAATAATTTATCAGCATCAAGCAAAGAAAACAACTAAGGAGATTTTAAACTTACTGAAAATGGGTAAAGAACCCTTCAACAAATTATCCAAACCTGATAATGAGTGTGAGAATGAGTGTTCTGTACCGTCAACTGTGTAGAGAAAATGTGGTTGGAAAAACCAGTTTGAACGGAGATCATTTAGTTGCAGGGTAAAAAAAATAATAATAATCAACATTAAAAGCCACAGCTATGATCAATAGTGAAAATAAAAGCATCTCCATACACACACAATGTTTTGAGAACACACAGGATTGGGACTTAACAATAGTAAGAAAACTACTTATTTTAGTGACACAGAAAAAAAGGCTTAAATTAGCTTGACAACATAAAGAGTGGACTTTGGAGCAATGGAAAAAAGTCATGTAGTTTGATGAGTCCAAACTGACCCTATTTCAGAGTGATCGGTACGTCAGGGTAATAAGGGATGTGCATGAAACGATGCAGCCATGATGCATACGTATTTCCCACTGTGCAAGCCTCTGGAGGCAGTATTATGATCTGGGGTAGCTGAAGTTGGTCGTTATGTGAAGTCAGCTGATGACCTGAATGTACTGACAAAGTTGTCACATCAATTAAGTTTTTCTTCCCTGATGACCCAGGCATATTCCAGAACGTAAACTGTGAAAGAGTGGTTCTGGGAGCATAAGGAATAATTTTCACACATGAACTATAAGCCAAAAAAAAAAGTTGATTGAATGAAATATTAGATTGTGTGAGGTTTTTCTTTTTTTACAGTGTTCATTTTGAGTCGGAATTACAGGATATAATTTGTGGTGAGATAGATCATTTAATTCTGTTTTTCGAACGCATTCAAAATATTTTTCGAATAACAGGCATTTGGTTATATTTTGTAGAAAATACATTATATTAATGCTGTAGAGTGTCTATAGAGAGTTACAATACAGAAGTAAAAGTTTGCCTCTGCCTGGACGTCTCCTAATAAATACTCACATAGCCACTGCTGGCTCATTAGGGACTAACTAATGTTGTTATTAGTCTTTCAGCTGTTCTCGTCAAGGGGCCACCACAGCGGACCACTCAATCCACACACAAGTTGGCACAGGTTTACACCAGATGATTAGGGACCAACCGATAAAGCTTTACATTTCTATACATATTTTTAATCTATAATATTAATTATTTTAAAGCTGTTTCTGAAGTGTTTTACAAAATAAATTTAATTGAATTGAGTTTTTAAAAATCCCATTTTATATGGTATTTCTGTTTGAGTTGCAATAACAATGGTAGTAATCACTGGAATCTTTAGACCAGAGTTAAAGGAGACAGTAAGCAGTCACAGAGAGGAAGAGCGAGCCATAGCTTGAAGGGGCTCAGACTGGCAGAAGTAACAGCCTTTACGCCTCAGGGTGGGCAGCATGTGGTCGGCGTAGTGAGTGAGGTACAAATAAAGGAGAGTTTTGTGCATTGGAGGGATTCAGGCATAACTACTTTAAAATTATCTGATCCATGAGATTTACTAGTATACATCCATGCCATGTAAATGAAAATCCACAGGGGCGAATGCTAAAAATAATACAAGACTAGAAAGATATCTAGAGGGGAATACAAATCTTAAGCTTGGTTTATCGGGACAACTTTGCTGCAGGCAAACGGACGCCATGCCAGAGCTGTCTTCTTTTGAAGCTATTGTACTTCTGTTGCTATTTGATGGATTATTCTGAGTAAATCTATCACCTGAAATAAAGATATACTCTTCTTCTCCCAGACTTTGAAAACTAAACACTGAAAGCTGCGTGACCATGGGGGATTTTACCTCGGTGGATCAGAACGAAGTTGGTACACAGTCTGTCTTTACTGAACACCAAAACCCATCTCTGTTACTCATGACAGCATCACTTGAATCACATATGATGCAATAACCTAAGGCAAACTCCTGCTACACCCACAGCTTTTGCTTGGCTAAGATGAGACATTTAACTGCTTTTAAGTTTCTCAAAACGTCTGCAGTCAAGAATCTTTTTTTGTAGACGCCATGAGAAGAATGCAATGTAGAGAATACATATCATAGGCATCCTTCTGATTGCAGTGCATATTTTTTATTTTTATATATGTTTCAAGAATATAACCTACTATTAAGTCAATGTGCAATATATTGGTGTAATCTTTGATAGTCTATAGATTTCAACTTCAGAAAATCAGAATGTGAAAGAAGAAAGGTGGTATCGGTAGAGTGAGGTGATTATTTATGAGTCTGACAACCTGCATGAACATTTATGAGTCTGACAACCTGCATGAACTGCTGCGTTGCTCTGGAACTGATTACTAGACCACAGTAGTTTGCATAGTTATAACAGCCATGATAGATTTAATTTAGTCGATAGTAATTATCTTTGTTTCCTCTTTTTATCATACCGATAATAATAAAACTGACACACAGCATCTGTGTACACCTGTAAGATACCCCTGTTCTCTTGGGTTTAATTGGGCTTAAATTTAAAGGTTTATTTTGAAAATCAATTTTTAAAACATTCTAGGTTTATATGACTGATTTGCCTATTACGCATGGAGCATATTGAAAAGTAAACTCACTAACTCCAGGCTGCTAGCCAAGCTGCAAATGAAGCAAAGCAGGGCTCTTGCAGGATCAATAGGAACACCATGGGCAACAGGCAAATAAAAGTGTATTTGCTGATTATAGGCTGATTATATGCTTATTTTAAAATTTCTAACTTCATACCATCAAATGCAATTTCACAGACAGACAGCACAGGGAATCAGGGACTCTCACAACCCTCGGTCCACAGAGCAGGCACACAGGTCTGCCAAGCTGCCAGCTTGATCAAAAGGATGAATAGAGGTCATTAAAATGCAAAAGCATCTTGTGAGAAAATTACAAAAAACTACAATAATGCACAGGGAAGGTTACTTATCCAGAGACACTCTACTGACTGAGGTCACCTCTTCCCCTCTCCCCAACATGCATAATGCATCATTATTAATGTGCCTGCCTGCTTTCATTACTCCAAATGTGTCAATGAGTAATGCTCTTTAAATTGACAAGAGTAGGAATTTTCCTGATGAGCTTGATGTGTATTTTGGTTGTGCATCATGATAACTGGATTATTTTGTGCAACACTGGCATGATAATTATGCACTTATGTTATGTTATTTCAGCATGTATAAAGGACAATGGGTTGGTGTTCCAGTAGGCATACTGAAAACGGAGATCAGTCATAAAACCTGTACTTTACACCAGGGTAATTTTTTTATTGATTACACATAGATTATTTTCACAGATAGGTGAAACTTACATAAGCAGCTTTAAAATTACTTCATTTCAGCAAATGTACAGGCAGGACATTACTCAAATTGTTTTATTAATGTACTATTGGATCTTAGTGCTAATGCTCCTGTGAAAATTACAGACAGGTGTTGGAAGGGCACTTGGCAAAATGGCACTATTTTGGTTGACTTCATAATCTTCAGGTTATTTTCATTATTCCCCCGGTTACAAAATCTCTATTGATTGTGCATAAATGGATCTGAAATAACATATTTAAATACACAGGGGAATAAAAGAGAGAGAGAGAGAGAGAGAGAGAGAGATCACCACAGGTAAGCAGATAAGGCAACTCATAAAACCAAACCACATAACCACTCTCTCTCTTTCTCTCTTTCCCTTTCTCTCTGTGCAGGCCAGTCAATTCTTTCCACACCAGACTGGCCCACCCATGTCTTTATGGACTTTTCTTTGTGCACTGGTGCGCAGTCATGTTGGAACTGGTGTGGCGTTGTTTTTCAGGAGTTGGGCTCAGCCCTTTAGTTCCAGTGAAAGGAACTCTTAAAGCTTCAGCATACCAAGATATTTTGGACAATTTCATGCTCCTTTGTGGAAACAGTTTGGGGATGCCCTCTTCCTGTTCCAACATGACTGCAAACCAGTGCAGAAAGCAAAGTAAATCTATACTGTATATAGAATACCTTGATATGTTTCCACCACTCTTTACAGGGTGATAACATGTGGAATCTGACTCATTATTTACATTCAGGCCTGTCATAACTACTCTTCTGGGGAGAGTCAATATCTAATAAGGATGTTTTTTAAAAAGAGGAAAGTGTAACTTTTCAACATCTTAAAATAAAACTCAGCAGGCAGCATAGTGGTTTAGTGGTTAGCACTGGATTTGATTTTGATCTTGATCACCTGTGGTCCCGTGTGCATGTACTTTTTATGTTTTTCCCCATGCTTAGTGGGTTTCCTCTGGTTTCTTTCACAGTCTAAAGACATGTAATGTACTGAGGCCTCAATGTCATTTCCAAATTGCCGGGAGAATGTGGACGTGTGCCCTGCAATGAGATGGCCCCTTTCAGATGTCCTCTACTTTGTGCCCTGAAATTTCTGGAATCTGGCCCCTGCAACACAGGATAAGTGGTACATTAAATAGATGGACAATCTCAGCTTATTTAAATGAAGTACATCAGTTCTTTAACACCCCATAAGAAAACCAAGGAGAACAGTTTGCAAGGAAAATCTAAATGGAGGTAAAGAGGAAGAAACATTGAGATGATCTCAGCCGATCTATGTATCTATACAGTATATCTATTTTATGTCTATCTATCGCTCATGAGAGTGGTGTTCTTTTTCATCCTTCAGACATAAGCAGAAAGTATTACAATCTTGCCACCTAGTGGCCAATGCTTTTACAAACATTGGCTCTTATACAGAACAGGACAGTTAAAGCAGGACATTATGCTTCAAAAAATATTTTCAGACCATTGTGTATCTATAGTCACTATGGGTAACAGTCCGCTTGGCAGCACAGCAACTCAATGCATTTCAGCATGTAGACATGATCGAGATGATCCATCAAAAGTTCATCAAGAATGGGGAAGAAAGAGAATTTAAGTGACTTTGAAAGGGGCATGGCTGTTGGTGCCAGGCGGCTGGTCTGAATATTTCAAAAACTTGTGATCTACAGTACTGGAATTTTCCTGCACAGCCATCTCTAAAGTTAACAACAAATATATATATATAGAAGATTAGAAAAACATCCCTTGGTCTGATGATTCTCGATTTCTGGTGTGACATTTAGATGGTAGGGTCAGAATTGGTGTAAAGAACATGAAAGCATGGATGCATCCAGCCTTGTATAAACGCTTCGATCTGGTGGTGGTGGTGAGAGATATTTCCCTGGGCCTCTTAGTACCAACTGAGGAGCATTTAAATGCCACAGCATGCCAGAATATTGTTTTTTTGGCCACATAATATATGGTGGCACCATGTCACAAAGCTTAGTCATCTCAAACTCCTTCCCTGAACATGACAATAAGGTCACTGTACTCGAATGGCCTCCACAGGCACCAAATCTCTATACAGGAAGCACATTTGGGATGTGGTGGAACAGGAGATTAGCATGGCTTTGCAGACGACATACAGTGTTTGCAGCAACTGCATAATGCATGACTGCGATTGTGGAGGCAAAAGTGGTCCAAACCAGTATTAGCTATGTATACCTAATAAAGTGGCCATTGAGTGTGGAATCTTAATGAAGTTCAGTTCAGTCCGTTGGGGGAAGTTAATATTTACGCAAGCCACTACACATCAATGTGAAGAGCCATGTTGATGACCTTGAATTTCATCAATAATACATCAACATACACTGGTTGCATTTATCCAATCATGGAGCATGGCTGCCCAGCATGAACTGGAAATGTAATACAAGCTCTGTTATACCAGCTTAACAGTGTCCATACATCTGCATGCCAAATCGTTCATTACATATTGTGTTTATTAAAATACTCCTAAACCCCAGCATTGCCTACACTCCAGGAGAGAGGAAATGCACTATGGAAGGTGTTTGCTTTCAGTCTTCAAAGCTCTCTCTTCAGAGACTGGCTTCCATGATCCCTGACACAGACATCTAGCTGCCAAGTGAGGAGTAATAGTGAATAAATTACAGACCCCCAAAGATGAGAGCTGATAGAAAGTGCAAGTCACCTGTCCCTGTCCTGTGTTTTTCTGTTCGGTATTTGTGGTACAACACCTTCAGTTGTTCATTAGTTATTTAAACCTGGTGCAAAATTTATATTAAAGATCTATTGAATACATCTGTTACACATTTATTTATGACCATGTTTTAATTATATTACATCAGATTTTCATTTTACATGGTCACTGGGTTTGCAGTACTTAGAACATGGAAATGTGTGAGTTATTTTTATACTTACGCATGCAGAAATAAATGATTTAACAACGCAATAGGTCCTGATGTGTCCTGGTTATGTCACGAGTTTCATTTCAGTCAAATGCAGTAATTAAATATTGATTAGTACCTTTTATTATTTACTTTTGCTCAGAAAATGTGACATCAGCTAGTAGGGCGTAGAGAGCCTCACAGGAAAAGACAGACGTGTCCAAGAAAAACTAATCAACATTTGTAATGAAAGTGGCAGTAACTGTACTGTACACTATCTTTGATTAAGAAAAATTCCTACACAGATGTGGCCTGAGTTTAAACAAAACCTATAGCAGGTAGCAGACATGGAGCTCAATGTTCATGAAGAATAACTGACATTAGTATATGACTGAAGAGGAAATGCAATTGTTGTTGATATACTGTATATGACAGATATGGTTAATGTGAGTGAAATAATACAGTCTCTCATCTTTTGTCACAGCACTTAAAAACATAACCTTAAAGGGCATGTCATTTTTAATACTCTTTATTGTACTCTCGTTTTTACTCATCTCACATGCAGAGGATGGTGAAGTAGGAATGTTGCATAAACATCTATTGTACCATGCATAATCACATCTAATCCATGAAGGGCATTTTCAAAGCTACTGTATGTATAATAAAATGTAAGATTTGCCTTTTCAGTACATCCAACCTGATGTATTCATTTGGTCTACTAAAAGGTGGGGCTTTGGTTTCATAAAAATGCACCTTAACTGACAATACAGAAAAATACTGTACGGATTACCTATATAGTCATATTATTAATAACAACAATTTTACCACTTCTTTTAAACTGGATGTTTGCTACCTGGCCAAAAGGAAAAAAAAATCAAACTAAAAGTTTGGATTTAAACAAGAAAGTACTTAAAAGCAAAGAATATCTAAATACTTAAATACTTATTTTGCTTATATAATTACTACAGTGATTAATATGTTTTAAATGGCAACAATTCTGTTTACTCTTTACTCAGAAGATCAGGACTAAACAGCTGTAATAAAATGCAGAACAGATGTAAGGGAAAAGGGATCAATTTGCTAGGGAGCATAAAAAGTGAATTTTGGAACAATGAAAAAATAAGGTCATGTGGTCTGATAAGTCCAGATTGACTCTATTCCAGAGTGATGAGTCTGTTGGGTTAAGAAGGGAAGTAGGTTGGAAGTGATGCAGCCATCGTGAATAGCGCCCACTGTACAAGCCTCTGGAGGCAGTGTTATGATCTGGGGTTGCTTTATTTGCTCAGGTCTAGGCTCAGCAACCTTTTGTGACAATAAAATAAAGTCAGCTGATGACCTAAATGGCCATCCATCCATCCATCCATCCACTAGGAACCTCTGTAGTCCAACTAGGGACCAGGGAGGCCTATGGTGAATACTGGGAACCAATGCAGCCTTTGTATTTATTCCCCTTTGTATGACCATATCATATTGATTCTTTTTTTTCTTCCCTGTTGGCACGGGATTCATGACCTTAACCCCATTGAAAGTGTTTGGGATGTGCTACAGAACAGTATGCAGAACACAACAATACAAGTTGTGACATTGCATAATGTTTAAGCACTGCAAATGTTCACCAAAATCAAAACTAAAAATTGTCCGACAGAATAGTAGAGTGTGTTACTTATTTGCATTTAAATGATCATAGATATGGTTTTAGGTTTGTCTTTGAACACAGCGTAGCATTTGACCTGAATCTGAAAGTTGACCTGAATATGTCTAGATTTGATATTATGAACATGAACGAATATACACATTTACTGCTGGTGGATTTGTTAAGAAAAGCGTGCAGAAATGTCTGCTTTCTTCTTCAGACAGGCAGCTGGTAAACGAACATTACAAGGCAAACGTGAGATGAAAAAAGAATAGTCTGTGTTGCAGAGCAACCTCCTGAGGCATAACATCTGTCCTTTTTATATTAATATAATTTCAGTAAGAGTAAACTGAAGTAACAGTAGTGCCATAGAATCCACTGGTTTTTATCCAACAAATGTTTTTATCATTAATGCCTCAGCGGAAGGAGGTTTAATAGATATTTATGATCGGACAGCTTCAGTTGGATCCTTATCCGATTGAATATAACTACATTTTATTATAATTATTATACAGAATTTAAAGTATAGTGTACACTTGTTTACAAATATATAAGACTTTGGCATGTACACTTTACAAATATTACTGCAGTTAATTTTCACATAATGATAATGTCAGGTCAACTGGTAGTTAATTATGAACAAATACCATCCAAATTTACATTCAGTTTAAAATTGTGCTAATAAAAAACAAATTATGCTCATTCAGTTATAGTTTAGTTCCAGTTCAGCACTTGGTAAGATTCAAGGCATGCTAAAACATTTATGTAACACAAAGAAGGAGTGACAGAGGAAAATGAGGGAGAGACAGAACAAAAGAAGCGAAGAGGGACAGAAATTGATATTATGCACTTTGGAGTAGCGAGAAAAGGGCTTCATGCTTCATGGGAATAGCAAATTCCTATAACTGCTAGTTTTAGCTGTGCTAAAGGTCATCTATGGCTGAATGGCTGAATGAAAAGAATAGGAAATGGAAAGACACAAAAGGGGTAAACTAGGCTTGAGTATTGTATTACACAGAGGAAGAAGAGGAATGCAAAGAAGAATGACTTACAATGAAGAAGATAGATAGATAGATAGATAGATAGATAGATAGATAGATAGATAGATAGATAGATAGATAGATAGATAATGGCAGAACTCTTTAATTCAAAAGGACTGAAATTGCTTGGCTTAAATGTGTTAATATTATATTAGATCATTAATACAAATTGTTTTTTAGCACACTCTGTGTTCATGTACTACACTACTGTATATTAACGTCCAATATGAATTTATTCATCTTCAGAAAGCCTTATCATGTTCAGGGTTCTGGTGGTTTCAATGCGAATCCCAGTAACACCAGGAGTATACCTAGGACTGGATGACAGTCCATTGCAGGGCACCATGCATACAGACATATTCATACACACACTATCACACACAAGAATAATTTTACTAATCCATCCTACGTACTACTAGTACCTTTCGTGGAGCTGATAGGAAACCAGGGATCCCTGAGCAAACCCACGCAAACATAATGAGGACATGAGAATAGGGAGAGTACAAAAAACGCTGCACAGACAGATCATGATATCAGTACTTGATATCAGCTTTCTTAAAACCTTTTTTCTGCACTCCCCCATTTCGTCACACTAGTATCATGGTTTTTTTTTTCCACTTGCAAATTTTTTACTCGTTCCATTATGTATTTTATCATTATGTATGTTGATCAATAGAATGCATCTGATACATAATAATAGATGAATAATATGCATAATTACATTTTCTATAAAACCAACCTCATGATCCAGCCAGAGACCCTGTGGCCATGTGACACAGCCATGCTACAGTACCCACTGCACTATAAATAAATTCAATGCATCATTTAATTTTAGGGATGATTGATAATTGCAGGCTTAATCTCTATGTGTGTTTGTTTAATGCATAAGGAGTACATAACGGATACAGACACAGATTTGTTTGTACCTCTCTTGTTTCCTGCATCTCTTTTTTACACATATGTCCCAAAGGTATTAATATTCAAGTATGTATTTAGGTCATAGTAACTTTTTTTTTTTTTTTTGAACCCCACTTGTTTAGAAATGTTGTCAGAATGAATAAAATGGTGGAACAAGTATAGCAACACAGTTTGGACTACATTTGCAAAATATAGCTGTTTAGCAGAAAACAAAAAGCTTATTTAAACCACTGCATGGTGTGTTTGTCAAGGCTGGGCTGAGAGTTACACACTGCTTGTGTAATTAAATAGCATGTGGAGATTTTTCGGGAAAAAAAGGAGCAACTTTGAAAATATATAAAATTGCTTTTTGTTTTTGTAAAAAGCAAAACATAACACATACCATAGCATTTTCAAAGCACATTAACATAAACTAATAATGATAATTAACAGTTTTTCTGATGCTTTCATTAAAACAGATGCCAAAGAATATCATTTCCATGCCTTTATTTATTGTGTAACTCACTAATAGGTTGGAATTTACTGCATCAGAGGACTTCAAATGAAGTGTGAGGATACATGAGGGTGGATGAAGCATGTTAAATTCAAAATAACGTGCTGAAGTTACATCACAAAGTATGGACCAACAATAGTATTGATTTAAAATGAAAAGCAACTACTAGGCTAGTAGCATAAATCAGTTATTACTGTCATATTAGTGTTTATTATTAGATGGGTTTAGGAAAAGCCAAATCCAGCCTAAATGATTGAGCCGTGATAAAGAAACAGTCTAAATGCTTGATGTGAACTTGATTTGTGCTGCCAAGAGCAACCAAACAGTGTCCTGTACGTCTCTGTCCTACACTTATCACTGCAGCACCAAAAGGTACTATTTTGAAATATCTGTTAGAAATGGCTTCATAAAACAGCTTGTTTTTTAACTACAAAAACAATGATTTATCAACCTACTGTATATATAAAGCAAATCATTTTAGATTTTGTGCTTTATATTGATCAGAGTGGATCTGGAGCCAGTCCAGCTGGAAATAAGGCAGGGAGTTCACAACCTACACGCAGGCGGCAACCCGAGCTCAGGATCTAGCCAGGGACCTTGGAGCTGTGTCTTCTTCTAATAAGATTATGGAGTCATTATTTTGATAATAAACAATACTTAGGGACAATAAAGCTGTTTCCTTACAACAGCCATATATATATGAAGAAGAAAACAGTTAACATCAAGATGATTGTGCACATAAATGCTGTGTTACATGACTACTATTTTTATTCATTAAACCATGTTAAACTTTTTTTATAATTATGTACCATTTTAGAATTCTAATCCTTATTAAATCAATTGCTATAATCAGATTCAGCAACTTGTCTTTCATGCACCATCTTTCAATACAAGCTATTTTATATATGTATTCTAAACTAAAACTGCTATGTTTAAAAAGACATTTTTCATGCATGAAGCAGGCCTGGGTCATAAAATCCTGGGTAATTCATTTTAATCTATGTTTATTACATGTTGTTTGATGAGTATTCTGTGTTTTGTATTTAAAAGCATGAGATGAGACATGCAAAAAGAACAAAACATATCTATACAGACCAGTTTAGTCTGAAAACCTGCTAATGAAAATCCGAAAGGGCTTTTTTGGTGCAATAGACATTGATTTAATATATTTTTGAAAAATCAGGTTAAACCTGGAATCTGTGTTGTGGTGTTTGAAGACCCGAATCTCAAAGACTACCGTGACATCAGTTTCGTGATTCTAGTTTATATTTGAGAAAATAATGCAACATATGAAGATTGTGATTTTGTATTTGTGATACAAGGAACACTGATATAAGATGGCATGGTTCAACATAGTATATGGTACTATACACTTAGAATCAGTTACAAAAAACACTTAAGATTTCAGGACCACTTCAAGGGAATAAGGATCGTTTGAGTAGATGCTCATGATTCTGACGATGGGTCATTGTGCTAGAAGGTGGACTTAGTTCAGAATTCAGGCACAAAGCATTACAGCCATTTCTAAACAGGCAAGACATCTAAAAAGAAACACAATCATAATAAAAACGTTTTTTTCCCCATAATCAAATGCAAACATAATGCATCTCCCACAGGCAGATGACGTTTCAAATAAGATATTTTAAATAAGATATTGCTATTTAAGTCAAACCATAAAATCATTAATCTTCTTAATTAAAAAAGTGCAAGGACACTACAGTATAAAATACATGCTGTTGAGACAGCAACTCCTCGTTAGTTAACTAGAAAGAAACACACTGGTGGAGAGGTGGAACAGCCACATACTGTATTTCTACTGTAAATACAAAAATGGAACCTTGTAGAGATGTGCTACCACACTTCAAAACTCATTTTTTTTTTTGCTTTTCCTCATGTTTGCTTTTTGTTTATTAAATAGCAATTATAAATGTTCCTGGCATGCCAGCATCTTTTTAATACTCTTCTCTGCAAAGCATTTTTTTAAATATATATTTCATTCCTGGTCTGTGAAGGCATTAAACGTAATTCCAAAGAAAGGAAGATAATATATTTATCAGTACCCAAGGCAGTACAGCAAGTTAATGTATCCATTTTCACTGTAAGAGCAAAAGAGAAAGTATCCATTGCTGTAATGACTTTAGTATGTAATGTCTCTATTAAATCTCAAGTTGCAAATTCACTGATTCAATCCGGTGGCTCCGTTAGAGTTCTACACTCTCTATTTCCAGATCCTCTAAGGTGGTGTCTGACTGGGAAATCATCACCAGTTTTTCTTTCTTTGAGTACTGTCTGATCATCCCATGGTCAGGTTCACTGGAGGCACCTTCCTCTGAGAGAAGGGGACTTTTTGAAACTTGCTCCTTAGATAAAAGTTCAGAAGAACTCCCACGACTAAAACTTGTCACATCAGTAGATTCAAAAGACTCCCCTCCAAGACCTTCGAGTTTTATATAACCCCCACAGCTTGGGCCCTCCAGTCGAGGACAGCTACGCCGCCTGGTTCGTTCCATGTGCCGGTCCACAGGGGTGGAAGGACAGATTCCCAGGTCAATAGATCTGGAGTAGTCTGATAGGGCACTTAAAGACAGATGAGAGCCTGTCACTTTAGGACCAGGGGATGCAGGAAGGAGTTGCACCCGAGAGCCTTGAAGGGACAGGTGTGGCATCTCTTGCATGCTGTCGCTACTCTTATAAACTTCCACTGAGTCCTGGGAAAGAATGGTTCGAGTTTGGGAAGGCTTTACTCTGGCTTTGGTGATGCTCCCTGATGCCACTAGAGACTCCAAGCAGTGACGAATAGCATCCGAATCCAGACGTTCACTTCCGATCTCCCCGGTTTTATCCGAACCCCTTCTGTTGCCTGCTGTCCGGTGATTGAGCCTGATCAACGGGAGTGTGAAAGCATTGCCTGAGGAGGTCAAAATTGTTTTAGTCTCCTGTTGCTTGGCCCCTGGTAACTGATCCCTGCAAATGCTATACACTGTGTCTGTGATGGCAAGACTATCCAAAGGGAAGTCTTCCAGTTTGCCAGCAGATGACTTCCTGGATGAGGGCAGGCTGTCCTGGTCCTGTTTGAAAGAGCCTGAAGATGGCCATGAGCCCTTTGCTAGCATAGCAGCATTGTATAAAGAGCTTGGATTGCCTTCTAACCCCTTTGATTGCATATAGTTCACAAATCCATTAAGTGAAGCATTGTCCTTGGATCGCAAACTGTGGATATCAATAACAGTTGAATAAATGTCTCTAAGGTTGATGATTTTTGTCTTTTTGTCTCTGTTTTCGTGCAGCACTGCATTAGCGCAAATGAACAGGAAGATACCGATGCCCATAATCAATGGTCCAAATACTTTTAGCTTATCCGAATGCAAGTGCTTTTTTAAAAACTCAGCAAGGACACCCAACTTTGGTGATTCCTCAGTTGTGCCATTAGTATAATTAGAGCTTATAACATCTTTATCCAGCTGATAAATAAGCTTGCCACTAGTGGTCCAGTTCACTGTTTTTGGTCCCCCTCTGTCCTCTGTCCAGGCTAGTTTCTGTGAGCCCTTAACTGTGGGTATTCCTGGATAAAGCTGACTTCCTTTAGGCCAATAGCCTAGTACAGCCAAGGCAATCCCAACAAGCAGCACAATAATGCCCAGTGCAGCGATAAATCCAGAGACTGAACAGAGCTTCAATTTGCCCTTCACCACCACCACCTCATTCTTTCTCTTCTTCTTGGCTTTTCTTTTGCGTTTGTTCTCTGCCCGGTTTTTGGCACGGAGGGAGTCTTGGCGCCTTGCTGAGATTCGCAGGAGGCCTCCAGTAGCAATCATAATGAGGCCTGAACTGGTGATCAACTAATCATCCTGCGTTTGACAGAAAGACAGAGAAACAATCAGTCTGACAGTAATCAGCGTTTCAGTATATACAGTAAATAACAGTAATTTACAGCTAATTTACAATTTTAATCGATATCCAATAAATTGAGTTCTTACACAGTAGCATATAAACAATATATGGCCAAAAGTATGTGGACACCCATTCATCCCAGCCTTTTTGTCTCTTATTCAAACTGATGTATTAATTGTATGTAGGAAGGTGTGTATGCTGTAGCATTAGGAGTTCCTTCCTCCACCAAACATGTTCCGGCATACCAATGCCCCTGTGCTGTGCCATGACCTTGAGAAAGATGATTTGCCAAGGTTTAATTGAAAGAACTTGACTAGCCATCACAGAGCCCTGATCTCAACCCAAGTGATCACTTTTGAGATGAACTGGAATGCTGACTGTGTGCCAAGCTTGTGTACCTCATACCACATTAGTGCCCCACCTCACTAATGTTCTTGTAGCTGATCAGCTAAATCCCACACACCACTATCTGGTAGTAAGCCTTTCCAGGGGAGTGAACAAAATCTGTGTTCAAAACACACATGTACGTAGATGTGATAGTTAAGTGTTCACAAACCTTTGGCCATATTGTACATAGCAATATATATTTGGGGTATACCCCTAACTGAAAGACAGGGAGGCACTTTTTTCAATCATGGTAACATAATAATAATAATAATAATAATAATAATATGAATTTGCTTAAGTGACTAGAGTAATATATTTTCACACTGCTTTAGAGAAGTTCTTTTAGTCAAGGTGATTATTGTTTCCATTCATTTTGCTTGCTTAAACCCTTTACTATATCATACATCTCTAAATGATTTTCAATTGTGAGAACTCCATTATTTATTTATCTTCGGTAACTGCTTTACCCTACATAGGGTCATGGTGGATCCACAGCCCATTCCGGGAAGCATGAGACAGAATTTTACCCTGAATAAGATCCGGGTCATTGGTTTAGTGCAGAGTATATGCTGGTTCTGTACATGGCGTATACCAACTTATTACCGCTTCTACATCCACCCCAATATGCTGATACACAGTCATATGCAGCATTTTCCTGCCTTTGCTGTTTGCTGTGCATTACTTTGAGGAAGGAGTGATAATCGGTAACAGTAAGAACATTAAGATAATCAGTGGCAGAGCCGGCTGGACATGGCTTTGCTTTGCCAAACTGGGAAAAAGTATAATTTGCTGCCACCTGCCTGTCAGTCTATTGTCACACACCAAAACATGGCCTCTTGTGGAAAGTTATAATAATTACATGAACTGGTAGAATGAAGCAAACTATCCGAATAAAAATGAGCTTTCAAAACAAACAACCTTGAGATGCCAAATAGCAGCAGCTCAGTTAACCACAGGCCAGCACCCACACCCTCTCAGTCCCCGATATAGTATCTCATCATACCTACTTCCCCAGGAGACACTACATCACTCATCCCAATCCATTGTTGAGAACCATGCATTCACATGTTAACACATGCATTTACACACAGACGTAATTTGTTTTTTGCAAATACATCTAAAATCCATCTAAATTGAACTGCTCCTACCTTCTAAGCAATGTTACACACAAGGCTTCCAACTTAGATACCATCTTACCCCAAGGTTACAGTATATGTGGAATGCAAATTTTGAAACCACCACACATACCACCGTACACAGAAACAGTGGTAGTGGTGCTGGTGCTGGTAGGGGGCTTTGTGCATAAATACAAGTCCTGACAACTTTAGATTAATGATATCTAAAAGGTTACGCTAGCTAAGCGGATAAGAAGAAATATGTTCATTTTGTGAGAACTGAAAGCACAGGGGCATGGTCACTGTGAAAGTGTGTGCAGCGTAGTGACATAGTGTCTCATGGAGACCTGGCGATCGAGCCAGATTAGCAGCTGTGTGTGGGAGCCCAGGAGAGAGCATTTATGCTCTGCCACCCAGACAGATGTGTCTGCACACATGATGTAAGCCACTATCACGAATTACCAAGACTCAAAACTGATGGCCATCTCTGTACCCTTCAGAAAAGTGACAAATGATGTGAAATGTAGTACATGTGGTTTCTGGGAATATTTTTGTTTAGGAAAGTTAATTCTGCAATGATCGATTTAAATGATAAATATTATCAAACCGCATATTTATTATCATCATTGGTACACGGGCAAAAATACGGCATAACATCGCATATACGTTACTGTACTTAGGTATTTTTTACTTGTGTATTTTGTGATAAAAAGTGATACTTTTTACTTCTACTCTGTAAATCTTTTAAGAAAAACCTGTTCTTTTACTCTCTTCATCTTAAACAGAGGTTACTTTTCAGATGAGGAGCACACAAACTGCATTCATGAACATTTACACTGTCACTCACATACCGCGTGACCAAAGCTACGTCATGTGAGAAGGAGAAAAACCAAACAATTTCTCTTATCCTAATTTACAGAAATGACTGGCATGTTAATGAAAACGCAGATTGGTTAGCGCACCAAAATGATTGATGGTTATCTGGGCCACGGGTACCGCCAATTTTATTTCTGGGATGCAGATTTTCAGGATCCTTCTTCAAGCGCCTCAAACACTTGAAGTGCAACTTGTGCGATGTTTAAAAAAAAAAAAAAAGTTTATACCAAGTTTTGGTGCATACTTTGACTTGATTGTATTCTGCATGCTTGCATTATGAATGTGTTTAATTGTGTAGATTTTTCCCATTATACAGGGGTGGAAGGGTAGACAATGGCTAGTTTAACTACCAAATTAATGAAAGGTGCTAACAATCCTGCTCACCATTCGTTTAATAAATAGAATCTTGTCGCTATTAACGAGTCATGGCATCATGTCCAGGGCATCCTTTCCATGCCTCTAGGAAAAATTGGCTTTTTTAAGGCATATTGCCACCACTACAGCACTGGCATTTAGAAACTGGTACCTTAAACTGTTCAACAGAGTTAATCACCAATTTATTTTATCATCTTAAAAGCCACTGCTCCCTTGAAATAAAACTACAAGCATGACAGAGCAGCTACCTGCACTGTTGTAAAGTGGTCTTGTCTTTATCTCCGCCAAAAAAACAATGGTGAAAGTTATTCAACATTACTTTAGCCTAAAAACGTATGCAGTGTTCACTTTACTCTGTCCAACCATGTCTAAACCAATTAAAAAATAATAATAATTTAAACCAACATTTAAAATAATAATAATAATGAACTGTACTGAATTTATTTATTCATTATTAATTTATGACTAAGGACAGATAAATATCTAGAAAATTCAGTTTCTTTCTGGAGTACTTAGTAATTTTGTACATTTTAGAGCACAAACTTAGTATTCGTACTTGAGTGAAATTTTGTTCACTTCTGCTTGTAGTGGAACACATTCTAGGAAAGTACTTTTATTTAACTTTTATTGCCTTTGTGTTCTTCTGGCACCTTTGATAAGTAACACCAGCACCTGCATAACATGCCGAACCTTGAAGCGGATGGATTACAACAGCAGCGGAATACATTAAATTAAATTAATGAAATGAAAGAATTGATTTATTTATTTATTTTTACTGTGACAGGCTGCAAAGTGCCTAAAGATACAATTTACAAACTGATTGTCTATGCAGCAAACTGTTGTCTGTTCCAACTACTCAGCATCCAGCATCACCAGTATACAGTACTAATCCTGAACATCTGTCATCATCTGCACTAGTTCATGCCTTGATTTAGAAGTTTTTTTGTTTTCTTAAATGATTCATAGGTCACTGTGTGGCCTTTTAAACAAAAAACATTCTTCTGAAACTGGTCTGACTGGAATGAAAAACAAATGCCAAAAAAAAAATAAATAGAAATGCCAAAAATAAGAGACAAAAATTCCTTCAGGAAGCCTGGAGAACTATTTGTCAATCCATACATAAAAATACAAGACAGTCTGGCTCTTTAGAAGCAAAATATAAGGAATAGGGGCTCCAGACTTTTGCACAGTACTGTATATAAAAAAATTCTCCACATTATATACGGAGGTTGGTTTAAAGGTTGGTTTTTACAGTTTTCAGCGATTCTGAGATTCAGATGGGTCTCCAATGTGGAAAAAAAAATTCACTGCTCTTTTTGTTCTTTTTGACATTTTTGCACTGGCTGTGACTTAAACAAGCCATTTAAAATTTTCACCCTGATGTAACCTCATATAAGGTTTTCTCCCCCAGTAGACAAAACAAAACATCAGTAGTTTAAGGTATAGAAAAATCATTATCTGAGAGGTGGAGCATTAACAGACACATTTTGAGACTTGGGTCACCTTCTTAAAGAAATAGACATATACTGTATAGGAGTTATGGTTAGACTTGCTGCTATGATACCCCATTACAATCAATCATGTTCACTTGCTATTTAAAAAAAAAATCTTCTTGTGTGCTTCTTTGACCTTATTCATGTCTGACTACTCTAAATTGTACTTTTTTTGTCTTGCTTTTTTTGTATTCTTGGACATTTTATTAATTCTATTAATTATATGTCCTCTGTATAATGTCATGTCAACATTTTAAACTGAATGATCTCAAACTAAATTTAAAAATATCACTGCACCAGTGAATTGAGAATGTCACATCCCTGTTGTGCCACTCCACCCATGCTACAGCATACACAATCATTTCTCTTGACCATGAAAATAGCATTTGGGTACAAGTGGGAAAGATCTGCCTTTATCCATACAAATTATACAAAAAAATAAATAAAAAAAATGTCATTACAGCAGCATATAATGCATAAAAATATAGCCTGAAGAAAGAAAGGCCACCAGGAGACTCTAACCCATCATCGGCCCCCCCTCCCCGCCTCTCAGCCAAACAGGCAGTATTATAATATAATTAGAATAGCTTATAAGAATGATGCTTAAAAGAGAATGTATTTGAGATTGACTAAACAAAAACAAAGCTGGCAAAAGGCAGTGGAAACAGAATCTTGGCATCACTAAGAGAAAACAGATAGAAGAATAGAGCTTTGTACTGCCTTTCTAGGAAGCTCTCAACACGGATTGCCAAGTAACGTCACATCAGCAACATCCAACCTGACTGTTCTCATTTATCTCCTCTAGGGTGAAGCTCTAACGCTAATGATCTACATCAGTAATCTGTGACTGACCAAGCACAGAGATGTAGATGGCACAAGTTTCTCAAAATAACACTACACATAACCCTGTAATAAGTGCATAATAACCCAGAGGAAAAGGATGCTATTTTATTAATGTGGGCTTATTAATGTGTGGGTTATATCTAAGGGCAAAAAGGTCTGTATTGAAGTGCATTAAATATAAAAAAAATTTTAAATGTTTAATGTATTTTTTTCCTTTTTCTTTGTTAGTCAGCTTGTCATAATTGTCATATTACAGTATTTTTTTATTTAAATATATTATTTACTAATCAGAAGGTCAGTGATTCACCCTTACAGTAGCTCCACCAAGATGCCACTGTTGGACCCTCGTGCAAGGCCCTTAACCCTGTTTGCTCCTGCAGTCTAATGTCTGACCCTGAGCTCTTACCCCAGCCTCCTAACCAAGCTGGGGTATGTGAAGAATAAGAAATTTTACTTTGCAGTAATGTATACAGTATGTGACGAATAAAGGTTTGGCTTATATTCATCTTTTTGTTTTGCTAACCATGCCTTGTCCTCCGGCATGCTTCTCTTATATCATCATAAGGAATTACAGACAGGATAAAAATCTGCTTTTGGAGTAATTCCAAGACAGAAACCTGGAGTGCAGTCTGTGGAGTTTGTGTCATTTACATTTACATCTTGCGTTAAATAAACGTCATTATCCTGTTAATCTTGATTCTCTTGTGCAAAGAATCAGGTTATATCTGTTAAATTTTCTGATGTGAAATTTTCACTGCCTGTGCAAAACTATTTGTATTCAAATAAATAAATAAATAAATAAATAAATAAATAAATATATAAGAGTCTTTGATTTAATAATTACTGAGGTTAATAATTTGGTTTCATTTGTCAGCTATACTTTTAATCTTAACTGATACAGTGAGTAACTTTTGTATAAAGGTTAACATTTATTATTGCCATGCGACAAGCAAAGACAACAACTAAGGAGATTTCTGAAATTACTGGAGTAGGTTAAGAACTGCTTAATGCATTATTAAAACCTGGAAAGATAGTGCTGAAACTTAATGTGGATGAAAAAAAAAATCAGAAGTGACCATGATCAGAGATTATACAAAAAAAATATTCATACCAGCATATGTAAATAAAGGACAGAATTACCACTTAGGTGAAATATTTAAGTTGATATAAAAGTGGTAATGGTAAAAATGGTTTTGATTAGTTTATTATATTTATTTTAAACTAAATAAATTACAAATTTTAATGGTTAAATAATGATTCTGGGAGCATGAGGAATTATATTCACACATGATCTGCCCACCACAAAGACCTGACCTTAACCCCACTGAAAGTCTTCGTAATGTGCTGGAGGAGACTCTACAGAGTAGTTCGACTCTCTCATCATCAATACAAGAGCTTGGTTAAAAAAAAATCATGTAACTCTGGATGAAAACAAATGAGGTGATGTAAGGTTACATAACAAAAACGATGCCACAGGAAATGCACCAGTAATCAAACCTAAAGGAGATCCAACACAATACTACAGTGTGTATCTTCTTAGGCCTTGCAGTATACAGATCTATCAGTGTGAATTTAATAATTTTTTATCTGAAACACATAGAGGATAGATAAATGAGCTTCTCTTCAATAACATCTGTTTGACAAAGAGATGGCTGAAAAGATACCTGGAGATCTTGCTAATGATAACAGACAGCTTGGATCACACAGTGGCTCAGAGGAGCAATTTCATCTCTCTGTGAGTAAACAGAACAACACTGTGCAGGCATTGATCAGATATGTTCTGCAAAATTACATGGAACAGAGACTAACTTTCATACAGACATAGAAGTATAAATATTTACATACCTCAAGATGAAAATCAAGTTAAAGAAATCCGTAATCTGATCTTAAGCCAACTGAAAACCAATGGATGAATTTGGAGCGGCGTCATTTAAGCACAAGGGATTTTTGGAAGTATGTTCTCCATCTCTCCGGTCCTGTTCCAGAGAACTATGCCAAGCTGTTCTTTTAATTAAATGTGCCTCCAAACTTTACTAAGACATTGTTGTCATCTCTAACTGTTATACACTTTCCTATTCTAATCAGTTCAAGAGAATGAAAAGGGTCACTGTGTTCAGACGACTTTCCTGTTGCTTTGTATGTTTTCTACGGTTGTCTTCTCATACACAATATCTGTCCTCATTTCATTTAATCTTCTGTGCATTCTTAAAGGATATATTAATATGATGGTTAAACTGCAAAACTGAAATCTTCGAGTAGAGTGTTCTACAGTGTCCACATGCAGGATCCATCAATCCTGTAGCAGCAGGGCGACATGCAGAGACACTATTACAATTGCTCCCTTCTGGGAATACAATGGTCATTTTTCTTAATTTGTGGTGATGAATCTACTGCCACAGTCCAACGGTCATTAAAATCCTTTACCCCAGAATGGTGGAAAACTTCAAAACAAAGGCCAACAGGTTACATAATTTCATCTTCTGTTAGATCCAAATATGGACATTTCAAGAACATAGTCTACCGTGTCTTTTGGGTACTCCTCCCCAGCATTTTTCCCTTACAGCTGTGGTCTGGAGAGAAAGATAAACACACAATCTCTCTCTCTCTCTCACACACACACACACACACTCTCGGAGAGAGAGAGCGAGAGAGAGAGAGAGAGAGAGAGAATATCCCTCACACCACCTGAGGTTGATCTCCCGGGCATGGCTGATAGATTGCTTTGTACTGGAGGAATTATGGCACGCTTTTATTCCTCACAATGTATCACTCCTATGCTTCCCTAGCAAAGAGGAGATGTGGAAAACGATGCCTAAAGCCACGCATGACATCAAATGCATCTTGACAGAAAACTCTTTGAGCTGTTAAAGATAAAACCAAGGTAGTAGCCCTCTAAGACCCAAGCTTTCTGTACCATTTATATACTGAATAGACTGCCATGTCATTTATGGATAAAGCAAGATGTGGAATTTCACTTCAAAGCTAATAATGTACCGTAATTCTTTAGATATTAAGCTTATACCAGGTTCTTTCCTGTTTATTTCAAACCATCCAGATTTTTATATATTTACCTTTTTTCCATAAAGCGCACTAAAAAAACCATGAAATGTGCCATCAGTAAAGCTAGAAAGGATGCATTAATGCAAACAACAACAACAACAACAACAACTAAATAACCAAATGTCTAAAAAGGAATGGGCGGAATCTTCACATCTTAACTTGAGTTATGTTCATAAAACAATAACTGTACTTTGTTTTTTTTTTTGTTTTTTTACAAAAATGCTTTCTGAATTTCCAGACCTGAAAAATAGCAAGTTTAAATAGAATACTTTTCCACACCTCAGCATGAGCTGTGTAGTACAGTAGCAATATCACAACATTATTGCAACTCCTACAGGCAGTTCATTTGAGCAGTAGAGGAAATTGATGAGAAACAGTAATTTAAACCTGGCCCTCTCAAACTGACGAACCTGTAGTAGTGTAGTATCAGGGAAAAAAAGTGCTGCTGCTGTCCCACCTACTGTATATTTGCAGCTCCAGAGGTTGCATGATTATATATAGGAAAGAGAAGAAAAGTTGCACATTCTAATTATTCGACTGCCTTTAACTTTGATTACGGTGTGCAATATGTTGGCCAGTTCATGTATGAATATGATTCCTCATGCTCCCAGAACCACTCTTTCACAATTAGACCATAATATTCCCCTGCCGTCAGGTAAGACAACATCCACTGATGGGCTACCCTGGTCATTAAGGACACTCAGGTCATCAGCTGATTTCATTTTATTGCCCCAAAACATTACTGAGCCAATACCTGACCAACTGAAGCAACCCCAGATCATAAAACCTCCAGAGGCTTGTACAGTGGCTCCTATGCATGTTGAGTGCATCGCTTTACTGTACAGTATGTTTGCTCTTGAATAGGGTTAGTCTGGACTCATTAAGCCACATGACCCTTTTCCACTGCTCCAAAGACTAATCTTAATGCTCCTTAGCAAATTTTCATTTTCTCTGATTAGCTTCACTAACAAGTGGTTTTCTTATGAACATACAGCTGTCAAGTTCCAATCCATTTCTCGCCATATTGCGTATATGCAAATGCTCTTACTCACACTATTAAACATAGCTGTGATTCCTACAGAAGATCTTTCTTATGATGAAACTTCACTAAATCTCAACTCATTTATGATTTTATGCTTCAACAAAGCTGACAGTTCAAGACTATCCTTCCAAATGTTACTAATGTGATGGTAGTGTAATGTATAATGCCCTCCTTATAAACTTATTAAGATGAGCTCTTTTTCCAAAACTTTCTATTTATTTATAGCTCACAAGGATCAATTTCAATTCCAGACGCAGTTTAAAATTTTATGCGCTGGGTCGGATTAGAACCGTTATTAGGCGAGTATGAGCCAGTGGGACTTCAGATGTTTGACACCCTAGTCGATATCGTCCCCTCCTCAAAGCAAACAGCAGCAAACAAGTGTAAACAAGGTGATGAAAAGTGTCTGGGAGCATGACGCATGAATTCACAGTTGTTCCTGAGGTCAGTGACAGAGATTTATAGGTCAGACGATGAGCCATGCACAGCATGAACCTATAAGCGTGCACATCTGACGCTAAAGAAGAGCAGGCAACCAAGCAGTGAGAGGAATCTAATGAAGTGTTTACTCAAATTCATGAGAAGAGATAAAATGATAGAGAAGGAGCTGCTAAGGTTATGCTGTAATAACCCTGAAATGACTGTAACAATTACAGTCCACCAAATCGATGGAGGCAGAGTGAAAATATTCCCAAGTGGCACATTATAGATAATGGAGGTAAACATCATTGAGGCTGAGAAACAGCACAAAACAAATAAGTTGTGATATCAGCCCTAACTGTCAGCACTTATAGTGTTATTTGTTAGGATAGGAGAAATATGTCATCCATAAAAGGCAAATGTACATCCGTAAAGCATTCCGTGACTGCACTATATGTCCAGACACATTTTAATTAAATTAAACAACTAAATACAACCTTAATATTCCACGCCCTTCACCTATGTGTATTCTTATAACGAGGCAGCTCCGCGATGGCCCAGCGATAAGCTTATATAGAGTTTAATGAGCAGTGAAATATGCCCCAGTGAAGAACATGATCATTAAACTAACAATTACCCTCATTTTACCCATTCTAAACACAGAATCTATGCACTCAGCACCCGCGAGGAGGATGCAGCAGATAGCTAACTTTCTCCACAGACACCGAGGGTGAATGTTGTTATTATGATACATTTTATTACAGTGAGTCATTAGCCATGAACAAGTGCATGTCCTTGAGTTGTCGCAGCGTGAACTGTTACTTTGATACGCTGTCAGCATGGATGAATAAATCAGGAAATTAAATGGTCTACCAAAATGGTAAAGTATAAATTATCACTCACCCCCTTGAATAAACTATAAGGGGCTGCTGCATTACTGTACTTCATGTGGCATTCAAGTTATAAGAGAAACAATGAACGTGATGGAAGATAAGTTTAACGATTTATTCACTCAAGCTGATGGCTATACAAATGGATGTTCACACCCCTTCAATTATATTTTCCTCTGTGTTATTTGTATAGCACATTTAACAGCATATTGTCCCAAAGCAGCTAGAGTCTAAAAGCCTAATGAGCATCCCAAAGTGACTGTGCCAAGGAGATGGTATGAGATGGAAAGGCCTGGATAGGCTGGCCTTTGGTCGACAGCAGCCATGGGTGAGCCCTGCGTGCCTACGACCCTGTAACGTTAATGTTATGTGGTGTTAATGTTATGGCTGATCAGTATATGGAAAAGATGTAGAAAATATGCCAAGGTGCACTGCTGCTGCTTAGGGGGCTGTCTTTTAGCTTATATATCTCTTTATATATATATTATTTAGAAGGAATATAAAACATTTAGAAGGGATTTTTAAGCAGAAGACTTATAGGAAGCCAAGAACCTACATTGAACAGTCGATTATATGGCATGGTATGGTATCATATCATACAGTATGTATAAGTACAAGTCTTAATATAACTTAAATGTGATGTTGCTAAGCTAACAAACAACCATGCTAGGTTATTTATGAGCCTATGAATTACATTTTTCTTGATGGGATCAAATCCACTGTGCCCTAGCGAAGGACATTTAACCCAGTTTGTTTAGCTATATATTAAACTCTATAACAACCTGTTTAATATTGAGTAGGTCTTCCTTGTGCTGCCAAAACACCCCTAACCCATCAAGTCGTGACCTCTACAAGACCTCTGAAGGTGCGCTGTGGTATCTGGCCTGAAGTCATTAGCAGCAGATCCTTTTAATCCTGAAAGCTGCAAGGGGAGCCTCTGTGGATCAAACTTGTTTGTCCAGCACATCCAATAGCTGCGCAATCAGATTCACCTTGAACTCTTAGTCGTGTTCCACAAACCATTCCTGAACAACCTTTGCAGTGTGGCAGAGCACATGGTCCTGATGTACTGTAAGTGGCGAATGGCATTAAGGGAATACTGTTGCCATGTACTTGTTCTGCAACAAAGTTTTGAAAGGTGGTATGTGTCGAAGTAACAATCACCAGCTTGCCAGCAAAACATTGGTCAGAGCAACAAACTGTCACTGCCAGCACCCAGCCATCCACATGATGTAAAAGACTACATGATTCTTCAAACCAGGCCACCTTTTTCCATTGGTCCCTAGACAAGTTCTGTTGTTTACGTACCCATTGCAGAGGATTTCAGTGATGGACAGGAGTCAGCATGGGTATTCTGACTTATCTGCGGCTATGTAGCCATATATGCAGCAATCTGTGATTCAGCTCATATATACTGTAGCTTCTCTATATAAGTCAAGACTTATATATTTGAAAAACACTTAAAATAATCACATGTTTGGCAGAGAAAGGGTTCCTCTTCTTTTCTTTACTGCATAGTGAAGAATGGGAATGATGCATTGTGTAGAATAAAACCATGCCATAATTCTTCCAGCACAAAACAATCCATCACCCCGCTCAGAAAAAAAAATCAACCTCAGGTGGTTACAGGGATCAACTACTGCTGCCAAGAACCATGCCTTTCACTGTTCAGTTTTCTCTTAAATTTTTGACCTTAAAATGTTTAAAGTATGCAATTTAAAAAAAAGGGACATTTTAAAGAAAGACAAGATTGGAAAAAAATGCTGCACTTCTATTTTCCACGTGATATAGTAACGAGAGCTCTGTTTCTTATATTTGTTCAAGCTTCTATTGCTAGGCTTTATAAAACATCACAGATGCAGTGATGCATGCTGTAAGACAGATTGTATCCTGTATTCACGTGCATGACCTGTGCCATATCAAGCAACATGATAAGAATTCACAGGATAACATATGCCAGTGTAATAAAAAGGAACAAATGTCGGATCTCATCCTGCATTGATTCACTGTTTTAGATTAGTATTAGTTCTGGTGCAGATTGGGTAAAAAAATATGTTTGCCAGGTTCTCTGCCATGAGAAGGTAAAGAGATTCTGTTGCAAGATAGTTTTCATAACACTTCTGTCAGAACAGCCTAAACCTCTCCTTTCTGGCTCACAATTCTTAAAAAATATATAAAGGTACATTATAAGAGAGTTATGTTGCCTTAAAAGTGTCTATTCTTTATTGTTAAAAATGTTCTAATAGCCTCTAATCTGACGGATAAAAAGTCCTGTGAGGTCCTTGCTCTTCTCCACCATTTAGTGACCTGGATCTGTGGCTCCTTAAGCCATGACAAAGACCATAAGTGCACAACACAATTACAGCACTGCATGTCCTCATACACCGAAGATGACTGTGATTCTGCTGCTGTGGTCTGATGGGACATGATCACAAATGAGCAATACATAAAATAAAAGGTGATATAATGATCTATGTCTATAAAGTCATTCAGAATGTGTGTTGCCGCTTATGATGACCATCCCTCTGCATTTACTCTGCACTGGTGAACTACAGGACTTCAACACTGTGCAAAAATGATGATGATGATATACATATATTAACAGAACCAGAGGGTTCTATAAACATCGGTTAGTGTTTCATGTTTTATGGATCAGCCTGGTATTTTCACAGCTAAGCCATGTAAGCATGTTTCCAATCCAATTCATTGCTTTTGAGAGAAAATGTGGAGGTAAGTGGTCAGAGCATGGTTTCAGCAATTGTGGAAATTGTGTGTGGAAACGTATGGACCAGAGCTCACTATCCTGGTGTTGACATGCACATTTACAGTCATGAATGGAAGCATGTCTAAAATCTAAATGGTTCATTATGATATTAAAAAAACACACCGAATGATTGATAATATGTAACAAAAAAAAATGACAAATAAATAAATAATAATAATAAACAGAGAATTGTGCTCCTGCGTCGTGACAGTATCCATGGATGGAAGGGAAAAAATACGATCGGTGTGTGATACAGAAACGACATATCTGCATTTATACAGCAACTTACCGAGTGAGAAACGTGCATCAGTGTCATAGCCGGATTTAGGTGACGATCAACAAAAGTTTCTGTCCGCCGAGATCATTTTGCGCAGTGAGGAAAAACGGGGAAACCCGCGCGTAATTCCGCATGAGCCCGGGAAACTGCTCGGCTCCATTCGATCCTCACGCGCAGCGGCGGCAGCAGCAGCAGCAGCAGCGCGTGCATCCATTCTCCTTCTCCTCTCCTTCCTTCCTTCCTTCCCTCCTCGTGCCGCTCGCCTCCCCGTCTATCCGTCCATCACATCAACCCGTCACCACGGCGCTGCGCTGCGCCCAGTCCGAAACGGAGAGTTCGCCGTCAGGCGGGGTTGCCAGATTGGAGTAAGTGCACTCCAGTTATAAGCTTTAAAACCCACCCTAGCTTTCATCAGGCTTTACACCAAGCCAAGTGTAGTCTATAAATCCCACCAGCCACCAGCCTAAGGCAAATCTTTCCGAGCGCAATCGGATTATACACAGAGAAGCTGATAAGGCAACACTGCGCTCATGGTCCAGCGCTCATGATGGCGGGATGCTGATGTTGCGCTGATTCGCGGCTGTTGTTGCTATGATACCACCGTATCGCGAGAGAGAGAGAGAGAGAGAGAGAGATAATACAGGCAGCTTTAAAAAAAAAAAAAAAAAAAGACCAGCAGGTATTTTACACATAAAAGCAACTGGGAGGTACTTTGGGTAATGGAAGAACAAAGCAGGTCACACATCTATAGTGTAGACATGCAAAAAGTAAATAGACACCCATAGTCTCACATATGTTAAAACAATATATGCCTTCAAATGTTCTGACTACTTTTTTTTTCATTCTATTCAGGTTCGAATAGACCTATAGTGGAAATTCCAAATACATTCTGTTATTCAATGAGGTTTAAGAACGTTGGTTAACCTGAAGGTGAACTGTCCCAAAGAGACAAATAGTCAGGAAAATTTAAAAACCATACGTAGTGCATCTTGCGACAGACCATATGGAACTCCAAACAGGACTTCTTATGGCTCGCTTTCAACAATAGCTTTTTTCTTGTTGCTCTTTGATAAATTCCAGATTTGAGAAGTACATGACTAATAGTTGACTTGTAGACAGATACTCCCACCTGAGCTGTGGATCTCTGCAACCCCTCCAAAGACACCATGGGCCTCTTGGCTGCTTCTCTGATTAATGCTCCCCTTGCCCAGCCTGTCAGTTTAGGTGGACGGCCATGTCTTGGTAGGGTTGCAGTTGTGCAATACTCTTTACATTTTCAGATGATGGATTGAACAGTGCTTTATGAGATGTTTAAAGCATGGGATATTTTTTTCATAACCTAACCCTTCTTTAAACTTCTCCACAACTTTATCCCGGACCTGCCTGATGTGTTCCTTTGACTTCATGATGCTACTTGTTCACTTATGTTCTCTGACAACCACTTTTGGTTCCACAGAACAGCTGCATTTATAGTGAGATTAAATTACACACAGGTGGACTCTATTTACTAATTAGGTGACTTCTGAAGGCAATTGGTTTCACTGGATTTTAGTCAAGAGTATCACAGTAATAGGGGCTAAAAACCATTTATCATTTTCCTTCCAGTTCACAACTATGTCCCATGCTGTGTTGGTCCATCACATAAAATTCAAATAAAATACATTAATATTTGTGGTTGTAACGTGACAAAATGTAAAAAAGTTTAAGGGGTATGAATACTTTTGCAAGGCACTGTAACACTTTTAACCAGGCACACAATTATAGTTTAACTTAAAGAAAATGATCAAGATGAGCTGGTCAACCTGCGGCTTCTGAAAAATATATTTGAGCAGTTTGAAGGTCTTTTATTCTATGATTGTTGCTCTTAAAGACACCAAAAAAATCTACAAACTATTACAATCTGCTAATAGCTAAAATGTACTTTATACATGTTACTGCATATATTTTATCCTAAATCTCTGGGTATTTATTACGTACATTCTTGCATATCTGTGTAAGTTTTATAATTCTTTGCTTTGTATCCTGTACATTATTTACTACCTGACTGTTAAAACATAACAAGATGAAAGTGAGCATTATTGTTTGATTAGGCTGGATTAAATAAAAACATTTGAACTTCATTTTGTTTATAAACATTTTTAATATGATGTGAGGGACAAAAAGCTTGGTTAGTACCGAGAGTGCCGCAGAGCCGGCACTCAGGGTGTGTTACAGTACATATATTTACAGATGAACAGGAATAAACAAAAATATTTGTAAAGAAATCTTAAAATAACTACATGGATAAATATTTGTGGACACCTGACCAACACACTCATATGTATGTTTTATATATCCTGTTTAAAATTGATTTGGACATATTTGCTGCTATAATAACATCCAGTTGTCTGGTAATTTCTGCTCATTTAGTCATAATTGAGGTCTGGCATTGATGTCAGGCAAGGAGGTGTTCAGTGGGGTTGAGGGCTCTGTGCAGGCCACTTGAGGGTTTTCCACTCAAACCTTGGCAAACAATGTCTTCATGGATCTTGTTTGTTCCACAGGGACATTGTCATCCTGGAACAGTTTTTTTTTTTTTTATCCTAGACAATTCTGTGCTCCCAATGTATTGGCAAAGGTAGTTAAAGCCTCACATATGCATGAACTGGTCAGGTGTCCACCTACTGTACTTTTGGCTATATAGTGTACCTGGCATGTCTATGCAACCACATTTTCACAGTATTACTGCAAGCCTGTTGTTTGTATGACTTTAGTCAGTAGAGAAAGAATGTGTTTCCATTGCGCCAACATTGCTGCATGTGGCATAATTTCTATCAATATGCTATTAAACCCTATTAAAACCTGCTGTAAGTGCAAGTCTGGTTCACGCCACAAAATATTAGTCTGACACAGAGCATGTAAAACTAATTACATTGCATCTCTAATGCATTTAAAGTGTTATTTTATTAAATTAATCAAAACTCAGTTTAAAACTTGATTAGGTGTAAAACATTTTGATAAAGTATAATTTGAACATAATTTAATTACAATTCATGTGGCTTACTGTAAAATGGTTTGGATTATTTCTTTTTATGTTATACGCCATATAGTACAAAAGCACTATTGTTAATATACCTGTATTATTACATCACATTGCTATTGTGATTTCTTTTGTTATGTAAAAAACATTTTATAAATTTGTTTAAAGAACATTGTGCTTTATTCATTTTTTGTACTGGTCACATTAGAACCAGATAATTTCCCAAAACACATGTTGCCAGGACATGATACCATATAATGTACATGTCCACACACCCCACACACTTATTAACATTCAGGATTTTAGCATAGCCTAACCTCATATTTGCATATTTTTGCTAAGAAAAAAAAAAAAACAATACTAGAGAGCTTAGAGAAAACTAAAGCATTTCGGAAAGTCCAAATTTGCCATAAGTGTTTAACAAATAATACTGACCAGCCTTACTCTAACATACAGTGAGCAAGAAGGGAAATCAGATTAAATTAAAAATACATAATGGCAACATTAAGCATCATTTACCAAATCTTGAGCAATGCCCTGTGCGCTAATACGGGTAGTATTAAGCTAAATGTAGTACTGCCACAAGAGCCTGAAAAGAATTTAGTATTTTTGTGAAAAGATTTTTGCGCATTTTTTCCTAAAAATCTGAATTCTGGAGAAAAAAAAATTATAAAGTAACATTTATCTGTTCACTATTTCCGTGGTGGTGAGCACTGCTGTTAAATCCTCTCCATTCAGATCAGTCTTGATCGGTCACACGAAAATAATCTCACAAACATCACCATAAACAGTGTGGCGTCTCGTGGTTGAGTTGTGATGTGCATCTTTCTCCTCCGTTTTGAAAATCTCGGAACTGTAATCCCCTTTCGCAGATCAAGCAGTGAGTGATGGCCCTCTAAGCCAATGAATGAGTGACGGTGCTCTGAGCATACAGTATAAGTCACTGAAAGCACTCTGATCCAATGACGTTTGGCATTGTCAGGTTGACAGTACATGTGCCAAATGATGTTGGGGGGCACTAGAGAGGGGCAATCATTTTTAGGGGGCCCGTGCCACCCCATGCCACCTTGAGAACCGCCCCTGGCCCCAAGCGTAAATAAGTGCGATTGCATGTGCACACTATTCTGCAGTGGACTGGTTTCTTATCTACTGTAGGTTGTGTTAACACCTGAACATATGTCAGTTTATGCAATTATTACTACTACTCATTACTGCATCAAGTAATGCAGATGCAGATCAAGAGTTTCACTTAATGCCAGTGCAGTGTATTTGTGCTGCACTGCAAGACAACTATGTCTCTTACTGATTTTAGCTTGGAGGCTTTACAAAGAGAAATGCTCTTGTGAGTCTAGTTGTTTTTCCAATAACTGTCAAATGAAGGAAACTATTTTGTTCACATATTTATTCACATTCTCCAAGATTGGTCAGTACTATGGAGAATTTAGGTTTTATACATTTTCCTGATAGAAAAATCCAAGATAATTCTTCAGACAAAAGTCTTGAAGAGGTTTGCTGTATAATGCCCTGCCATGTGCCTAGTAATAGAAGCTTGAATAAATGATGTGTGGATTCCAAACATTTTCTGTCATTTCCTTTTTTAACATATTTATTATATTTATATACTGTATGAAATATAAAAAACAACCTAGGTTTTGGCTTCCCCTTGTGCCACAGTACTGTCTCTGGTCCCTCGGTGTGGGTATGCAGGGCCTCTAGGGTGTGCTGTAGGGTCTGGCACCAGAGAGTTGACCGATAATCGTTTGGGGGCTGTGGGTTGCTCGGTGGGGCCTGGGGCATGGATTGGATTTATTTGTTTGGTGCATCCCAGAGCAGCCGGGCTGGCCTTTGGTCCACACAAGTATGGGTGAGCCTTGGGTGGCCTAAATTGTGTTACCAGTTTTCTGGTGTTCAGCTGGTGTTGTTTACACGACCAATGAATGAATAAATTAATGGATGGATGGATACTTTATTGATCCCAAAGGAAATTGCAGCTTTTTTAATAGATAACTTATATCTAAGATATAACTTATAGATGAAATAGATTCTTTATATTATGGTTGATTGCTATATATTTTGTTTGGTGATCGGGAGTTGTTCTGCTTCTCATATATTGTGTTTCTTGTTTATTAAAAATATATTGCAATAGTTTTATACAATTGATTTAAGTAATAGCTATTTTGTTTGAGGTTTAAATGGATAATTTAAATGCAGTTAAAGTAAAATTTGGATTTATGAAAATTCTTGTAAATTAAGGTGTGAAACCTGACATTTCCAGAAGACTTTAAGCAGAGTGCAAAGATGAGACTCTTAGCTGCAGTAAAATATCTGAATGGTTCATTCATGAACACAACGTACACGTTACAGGAAATCAGCTGGGAGTTATTCACATATATCACATCCCACATAGAGTCCTGACCTCGCACCAAGCCATTTCCACATGTCTGAAATTAAAGGAGTTCCTGGGAGGCCAGTGTTTCAGATGTGACGCAGGCAATCTGTTCATAGCTCTGGCATACTGGGAAAAGTTTTACCTTGGTGGTAGAAAAGCAATTGAGAAATGTTGGGATAAGTACATTGGTATAGCAGGAAAGTATATATGGTAGAGAAATAAAGGGAGTTTTTTTTATCATCATTAACTGTGTTTTGTTATTCTGCACAAAGTCCCAGTTTGACTTGAATGCCTCTGGTACAGTTGAAGGAATCTCTCCAATTTCATTCCTGATAAGGTTTATTCTTTTGGTCCAAGACCAAACATCTGACTCTTAAGGCATAATTAGCAAACAATATTTGATTTAATCAACCTATAATGAATGCATTCTCTAACAATGCTATAACCACATCTAACTTGAACCTGTTTAAAACAAACAATGTTGACATTGGTGAGATATTTTTTTTAATGATTAAATCAAAGCTTCCTGGATTTTGATGTGCAGTTTTGCTTCTGCAGCCCATTTTGCTGGAAGATACAGGACTCTGCTAGAACAGTTACACTGCTCATTGTTCACATCCTTCCTGCTCTGCCTCCTCAAGACTCCAAGCATTCAAATGAATCTCATCAGCTTGAGTGGAGTCTCTGTGGGGCAATGGCTGATAAATGCATCCGTTCCATCACTGCAGCAAAAGGATTTATTGAACTTAAATGACCACTTGTGTGTTCCCTGATGCGTGCGTGCAATCATGTATCATCAAGAGGACAATAAGACCCCATGGGACAATCAGCCTGAGATTAGTGGTTCTGGTTTGCTCAACAGAACATGAAACTAAAATTAGTGCTGCCAGTTTTTTTTTTTTTTTTTGTTTAATGCATTTTCCTGGACAAACAGGCATTCTTGCTTTTTTGGAAATGTATCTTAATTAATCTGGATCAATTGCAGAGTGCCATGCTTACACATGTTCACACACTCTTTCACAGTCAGGGTGCAATTTAGTTAAACCAGTCCACCCACCAGCATGCTTTTCACTACTTTTCTTTCTTTCTTTTTTTGATTCTTTTTTTATTTAGTTGTTAGGATGTTTTGAATTGCAATTGGTAATATAATGGTAATATAACTTAAACCTTCACTTTTTTGTAGCTTGCACTGATTGGTGAATGAATCGGATTCCCACACTAAATAACATGTCCATATAAACCCTGTGCAGCAGTATGATCACATGGAGAAAAGCTCTTACACATCTATGCAGATTTTTAAAGAATGTGAAGAATCTGAGAGAATAAAGGAGAAAAAAAAAATTGAAATCTGACCCTTGGGCTTTTTTGAGCTGCAGTGAGGGTGGAGGATGTTTTCTTCTTGTGCTATTAGCCATCATTATGCACTATCTGTTTCAGCTTTAATGCATTATTGTGTTCTGAGAAAAGGCTTCAATCTATTCAGAAATCGAATCAATTACTTAAAGAGCTTCTTTCCTGGCAATGTTAAATATCTGATTTTTATTTCTTACTATTGTCAAATATCTCATTTGGTAATCAGGATCTAATCCACACATTTGAAAGTACTTTTTATGTGACACCAACGAGTCCTGTTCTGAAAGAAAAGGTTATAATAGGTTAAAGATATTTAGTGGCTTTTTTATTTGGGAAGATTGTTTACTTTCCATATTTTTTTCTCCAAATCCCAAATGTACTAAGACAACTGATACTATTTTAGTGTAAAACGTTTTATAAATATCCCCAGGGGAAGGCGTAGCTCTGTGGTTAAGGTATGCTGATCATGAGGTTTTCAGTTTGAGTCCCTGCACTGCCGAGCTACCACTGTTGAGCACTTGAGCAAATCCCTTCATAATCTGGCAACTTAACCACATAAGAAACTGCTACTGAAACAAGGGTAGGGAGAATTCATCATCTGATGTGCCTGAAAGCATATTGGCAGACCCTATATCCCTCTACCTGTAAAGATATACAAGCATCATTTGTGGAACTCGTTTCTGGTGGTTTGTTGAACCAAGGAAATTTTAGACAGTACAATTTTTAAGCCAGTGAGATCTTCCCTCCAGTATTAACAAAACACATAATTTGCATCAATAATAGCATTTGACAAAGATTACAATCTCATCATTAATCATTATTTTAACTAGTACACAATGTAATATATTAAATATACAGTATATAAAGCATATGGAATCTATAGAGCAGCACTAATCAATCTGAATTTTAAATTTTCTGTCCTATATAAGGATGAGTCAAAAACGATCTGCATCCCAGTTACATTAAAACTTCTGTTGGCTGCACTTATCTTTACTGTGACTTCTGTGCAGGTGTAACTGTAGTGCAAAAATGGATACCCCCACTTGTGATTTGCACAAAAGAAGAGCAGTGTGCACTAATAGTTTTTTTGTGGTCTGAGAGTATACCTGGTGCTGATATTTTTTGTTGTAAAAAAAGTGTATGAATGCCCAAAGCCGAGTGCAGATGATTTTTGACTTATCGTTATAACGTCTAAACAATCCTTCGGGCCCACTGAGTACCTTTTATGAGTGGCTGATACTCACTTTACCCCCACCCCAAACCACATTGAAGTTTATAATCTTTTCTCCTCTTAGTGTTTGGGAAACGCCCGGAGACTGAGCTGTACTTGGCTTTTAAGGAGAATCAGCACTGCTGGGTGCCTCATCCACAAAGCCTGTTAGACACAAATGACTCACAATGAAGAGATGCAAGACAGCAATCGCATAGAGGATGTGGCAAAAACACTCAACACTCACTGATGTTCCTTTTCCCCCCTGAGAGCTTCATGCCTCTCAGTAATTACTACTCATTCGAAGAAAAAAAAGCTCACTTAAGGAGTCAAACTTCTACCCTAGCTCAGAGATCACAGCGGAAATTATTTCTGCTTTCTAACAACTTTAAGCCTAAAGCTTGTGGAAAAAAAAATACAAGGTTGTGCAGTGACGAACACGTGTACGTAAAGATAAAGTACTGGAGAGAGACAAGAGGAAATTTGCAATTTATTTGGGTTGTGCGCTTGTGAATGTATTTTTGTTGTAGAAAGAGGAAATTCATTGTAAGAAATGGGATTAAGAAATATTTACAGTACATTTCAGAAGCAATTGGTTACTGGAGGCTGGATGTGGAACCAGCTTACTGTAGCACTGCACCAGTCAAAAGCAGTCTTGAGAAAATATTGTATAGGAACAAAATACCTGGTGTTCTGCAGCTGAGCTGACCCAAAGGAAATAGAAGCAGACATTAAAGCATGACAAAGGCAGGAAAACTAAATTACACGGCTTAACACTTGAACTGAACTCGGCAAGATGCGATTTATTACCACAATTTTCACGCACTTCAGAAATGTATAATGAATATGAAGATTTGTTTTAAAAGAAGCTTTGAGTTACCAGAAATCTCCCTGATTTGATCTTTCATACAAGTTTATAAAAGGCTTAAAGAAGTCGTCTCATTAGCGTAACTGACCCGGATTTAAAGCTAATAAGCCTACTAAGCTTATAGTTTACTTTCTGAGAGCATGAATGCCCTTATTACAGAAATGGCCCTCAAAGTATTGCAGCTACTTTAAATTAAAACTCAATAGCAATTTAGATTAATTTGAACACTCATCCAAAAGGTATGGGATAACCACTCAAAGTCATCAGGATAATGCGCAATACATCCACAAAAATAAACATTTTCAATTCTTAAAAAACAGAAAAAAAAATCCTTTTGGCATTAAATTCATAATATACAATATATTAATTCCTTCAACTTTGCACAATTGTCTTTGCACAATAAATAAAGATCGTAAATCAGCAGGAAAAGAGAAAATTAGATATAATCTATACAAAATAGATACTAAAATAAGCACAAAGGGCCTGTCCCAGGTTTGAAACCACTAGACATGATCAATGAAACCTACATATCAATGGCTGTTAGTGGGTTGTATTAAATAGCACCTTCACCTAGAAAACCCTGTCGCCACAGTTGGGTATGCTGTTTCTTATTTGAATTGGTTGATTGTCAGTTCGTTTGGATGTCAGGGGAAAGCTACTGGAGGAGAAGGGAGATGGGTAAGGCCTAGGAGGAAAAGTGTACTTGTCCATGGCTTTGTTAAACTTTACTTTAATACCATGGCGAAACATTTAAAGGCAGATTTGAAAGTCAGCAAACAGACGACAGACACTAGAACCTGAAAGTTAGAGGTTTGAGGAAATCAAACCTGAAGAGACAGTCTTTATAGATACCTCTAAGTCTAGGAAAGGGACTGGAAGTTGGGAGGTTGGGAGGTTGGAATGCATCGATACAGTACACATCTAGATTCACGTAAGCTTGAAAATGATGGAGTGGGTCAGATTTGGCTGGGCTTCATGTATTGGTATCGCTGCTTGCTGACTGGTTGTCTTCAGCGTGCTTGAACATTAGGATGGAATTGTAGATTTTGAGAGCAGGGCCAAGCTTAACACTCATGATCTTCACAATGTCCCGCTGGGTGAGGAGGAGGAACGCCTTGCCGTCGATTTGCTAGCAAAGGAACAAGCAGGAGATACGGTTATTATGCCTGGAAAAATACTAAAACGTTTAGACAGACAGCAAGTATCTCCTTTGTCTTGCTTCATAACGAGTGTTCTGACACACACACACTGCTTGCCTGTTTATTTCACAAGAACAAAATGCTTATTGCCTCAGTGCATTTCATGAATACCATCTCTTAATTATATAACTGAAATACTTTTGATCAGCTCACACTAAAAATCTGCACTGCAAAGGAGATCCAGTTTCTTTAATTTACACATTATGCCCTGCATACTAATAGGTACAGTTCTGATTCAAATTATGTATTCATCTTTAATTGAACAGAGCATGGGCCATTAGTAGCCACAAAAAGAGCCTATTTCCTGCTCTGGCTCCAAGAAATTTACACTCGGAGTGAGTAGCTGCAAAAGACTATTGCAACTGTTATCTATTCCGCTTAATAAAGATAAAACAATAGAAGTACAATGTACAGTACACGTGAAAAGTTTGGACACACCCTTTAATATGCAAAATGCTAAATATTCAATTCATTTCAATTTAATTCAATTTTATTTGTATAGCGCTTTTAACGATTTACATCATCACAAAGCAGCTTTACACAATCAAAAGAATTAAGTTTGTATGAAATGTGAATGTGTATGAATCAAAATTATATGATTGTCCCTGATGAGCAAGCCTAGGACGACGGCGACAATATGCAACAATCTCCTCTAAACAGTGGATATTGGGATGTGTTTATTCCTCATGCTTTGTAAAGCCTTCATAACAGCTCTAATCTGAGGTGCTGGTTGTTAATTGTTGATTTTTGAGGCTAGTAACTCTAAATGATCTTGTGCAGTTGAGGTACAGTAAGTTTAAGTCTTGCATTCCTGGGATTGTCTTAATGAGAGCCAGTTTCATCATGGTGCTTGATGGGTTTTGAAAATGCACTTGACAATACTGTTCTTGCAAGAACTATTTGCTGTCAATAATGTGTCATTTCATAGTTTTGAATTCCCCAGCATTGGTTAAGAGTGCAGAAAATAAACCATCAAACATAAAACATTAGAATTAGAAAGTGTGTCCAAACTTTCGATTGGTACTGTATACAACTACATTATACAATAACAAAATGTACACACTGCAATGGACTTTAGAATTCAGAAGCAGAATAGTGAATTCAACACTGTATGTGGAATGCAGGCTACCATAAGAAGGAAACTGGAAACAGACCCCAAGTCATGTCACGTTCACTTACCTCCTCTCTAAACTGCTTAGCTTGTTCCTCACAGCCTGGGAGAGAGTGAATGAAGTCAGCAACCTAGAGACACAAATCCACCCAGACAAATTGCACCATCAGATTTTCTGCACCCTAGCATAGTGTGGATTAAGTATCAAAAGCATTTCAAAGACACAACCTGAAGGAAAAGTATACACATGAGTGAAATGCCTAAATCTTTTCCTGCTTTTCTTTCCCGGAGCATCATGACAGTTTTAGAAAAATCGAGAAACTTTCCAAGCTGAAAGTACAATCGGCGACGTTTGAACGTCCGGATGTTTAGAAGCAACACAGAAGGAGGAAAAAGTAATTAATGAGACGGAAAGCCAGCGGCAAGAGTGAGAAAAATGGAGAGATGTGGACTGAGAGGATTAAAATGAAAGAGATGTAAGTGAAAGCAGTATTGGCAAACGTTCACACCTTGAAATATGTTTATTGAACAGAGTACTAACAAATCCCTAAAAATTATGAATAAATAATTCATTCAAGGCCGTTCAGGAGGTTGCCTGATCGATGACGTGAACACAGTTCTGCCTCGGGCCCTAATCAATGAGTTCATTTGTACCTTAACATCACATAATATATTACATCACCAGGGCCAACAACATGCGTAAATCATTTGTGGTGCTAATTGGATAGGGAACAGCACAAATTAAAATTATTCTTCAAAGAATTTAGCAGCAAAGAAGCTTTCCGGCAGAGCTTGTAATGAGATTAGGGGGCAAATAGAGCCTCAGTGCAGAGCAGAAAAGGGCAACAAACACCCGAAAAGGGCCTGGTCTTCTCTCTAAATCAGGATCTTCATTTCAGGAGCATCAACTACACACTGTCTCACCTTCATTATACCTGACATGGAGATCATCACTTTATATAACAAGAAGAGTTTACTGTACTGATATACTCGGTTATAAAGCTGGAGACTATTTAGGACAGTACATTTAGAGGTATTTTATCAGGTGAAGTGCAATGAAATTCTGCTCATTATTAATCCCTAGGCACATAATGATGTAGCTCTAGCACCAAAGGTTGGGTTAGTTTTAATAACGAAGATGTATGTGTAGCCGCCTAATGAACCCTGATGGGCTTTTTGAGCCTGTCTGTGAAAATCTCTATTCATGTGGTTTCATTGAAATTCAAACAAGGACTGGGAGAATAAGGGGGAGTGATGAAGGTAATTGTACTTGCCATTTGAAAAGTGCATTTTACTAAGGAGGGGAAGAGACTTGTTTTTAAAGAACATTTCTCACAATTTACGGTATACACGGGCTTACTTAAAAAAAAATAAAAAAAACTCTCTTGTAATAACTTCCCAGAGGTATCTCCTCCATAAATAAGTAAGATTTTTATATTTCCTAGGATTACATGAATGTAAGATGCATTATTTACTTCCACTGCTGCCAAGTAACCTTGAAGATTTTTCGCTGATTTTACTGATTTTAGCCTACAAATGAACAGCAGCGTACACTTGTAGTAAACTCAATCTACGAATACAGAAATGCTGATCCAGCTGCAAAGCCGCAGGAAAGATGAAGCTGAACATCCGAACAGGAACTCTAGGATGTTGCACGTCTAAATGTGGATCCAGCTGCAAGGCCCTGAGGACAACAGATAAACACTTCTCTGGTTGCTTTTAATTGTGCATAAATTGTCATCCTCATTATTTAGGCTACATTGTCCTTTAATAGTAAGCACTTTAAAATAATTAATCCAAGTTTAAATTCCTCATGCTGTCTGTATTGCACTGTTTGCAGGATCTGTCCTGATAAAGCACATCTATTAGGACGCATTAATTAAGCTTGATATTAGGGCTGAGCGATTTGATAATCACATTGTGATTGTGATTTAAACTGCAATATTTAACTATTAACTATTAAATGTCCCAGTTAGTTTTCAATGGTTTATTGCGGCTAACAGTAAATAATTGGACAAATGGTCTCATTGGGACGATGTTTGTCAATTGTTATTTTTCCACTTAAAAGTATAAAGGAAATCAAATACTTAAACTATTGACAAATTCTACATTAATTCCAGACTGTGAATATTACCTGTAATAAATTGCCGCTCTTTGTGAGTAAATAATTTTACAGGTCCATATTATGCAGCACTACTAGATTTCTTTCTTTCTAGGGGGCATTTATACAAGAGTTGCCATTCATGACCGTCCAACTAGCCTGGAAACAAACAACAACTAAGTATCCTACGAGAGCTCCGGGGCTTGTGTAAATGTACATCTAAAACAGAAAGATCAAAGTGAATTCCGTACTTTGGATATTTAAGCTTGATCTTTTAGATTTAATGTAATTTGGAAGGATGTCAGTTTTCCGAACAGAAATATGAAGTGCAATTTTTTTTTTTTTTTTTTTTTTTACCATTTTTGGGAAACTTAAAACACATTCTATTTACCTTGAAATAAAGCAAGGTTGCTCTATCAGCACTGTTAGTATGAGTCATTACATTACACCTGCGCAAATCCTAACTGGCATGTCTGCTGTATTTATCATGAAAAATCTTTTCTGGTGTGTTTTGGAGTCCATTTCAATGAGCTTCCCCAGAAAGTGCATAACGGTTGGCAGATCAGAGATATATACAATATGAAGTAGCCTGAAAGCCTGAATTGATAGATAAAAATGTATTTTAAAGAATAAAATTCAGCAAATGCCCAAACTGACATTCTAGCCTGTGGGTTTATGCTAAATCCATCTGACTTTAGATTGAAAAGTTGAGTGGTGTTAGGTTTGGTAAGGCACTACAAGCTTTAATTACCCTTGCTCTACCCTACTCTCTACAGAATAATAATCATAAGAAAGTACAGGACATGTCGTACAGTGTGATGGATAGCTGAAAATTCCTCACTCTTAGCGAGAACCTGATATTGCTGAGAACCCGATGTGTTTGTACAGCTTATGTTCCAACACACAGTGTACAGGATCCCTGCCACCTTGCCCTGCTCACTGACTTGGCAAACAAAGTCACTTAGATACAGTCTATATCCAGTTACTATCCCAAATAACCTTCATTCTCTCTCTCTCTCTTTTTTTTTTTTTTTCAACTGTGGCCAGAGAAATGGCCAGACAGATACGAAACAGATTAAAAGCCTGGGGTTTATGTAACGTCTTTGCTACATATGCATCAGAATCTTCTTTGTGTAGCTGCAGTTGAAGAAAGCAACCAACACATCATCAGTGTTGGCTAAATATGGCCCTGTAGTGGTTTCCCTAAGCAGATGGTGTACATGGCATTTTTTAACAACGCCTACAACGCATGAGCAGAATGTGTCTAAACAGGAGATTACTACACAGAGCTGGGGGAAAAAAAAAACCCAGAACAAAACGAGACTTATGTATGTGCAAAGCAGTCCTGTTAGGCTAAGCAGTGGGAAATTCAGAAAGAAGAAAATGAAAGTGAGTTTAATGAACGTAGTGATACATTTATTGACTGCAATCTCATTCTGTTGTTGTTGGTTGAACGTCTGGTTCTGTTGACACTATGTTGTTGCTTTGAGCCAGCTACAGTATATAACTTGCAATTTTAAGTAGTACATGTCCAGAGATATTATACTGCAAGGCATCCAGTACATAAAAAGTATGTGGAGTTTCTACGTTAATGTTAAATTTAAGCAGATTATCTTGGCAGATCATTTTACTACAGTGAAGTCTATATTTCCGGGGATACATTCTGTCGGATACAGTTCTTACTCGCAGTCATAAGCTACCGCTGAAAAGAGCATTCTGTACTATTTCTGTCCTTGAAATCGCAATTTAAATTACAGAAGAGATTTAATTTTTATTTATTTATTTTTTTTAATTAATAGCTAATTCACTGGGATTGGTATGATGAATGTTTAAAATAATTTAAAACTAACATTTATATTTAACTCTATTTTTTTCCAGTGTGGTGAAGTATTCTGTAAGGAGTCATCACTGTTCTATCTATAGAAGGTGTAAAGGTCAGTTTTACCACAGTGTCCCTCGGGGGAGAGACTTCAGGATAGAGAAGTGACAGTGACGATAATTGGATTAAAATCCCATAGTGTTGCTTATATACCGTATACACAGAGTCTATATGCTAAACTTTGCGACAATGTCAATTGTTAAAAGCGCAATTCAAATAAAATTGAATATATATCAACATATAATGTATATTAATGAATTAAGTATTATATATATATATATATATATATATATAAAGGTTTTTCCTTTTCCAAAAGTGTGCATTTTTGGCAGACTCTGTGTGTGTGTGTGTGTATAAACACATATATACATATATACATATACACATACACATATACACACACTTTGAGTCAAAGAGGACAAATGGCTTTACGTATTTTTTTTGTATGTTGTGCTGTTATGCCATTACATCAGCATAATTTGTCATGTGTTATTCCATACACCTTAAACACCTGAAGTGTGTGTGTGTGTAACACAAATTAGAAATTCAACATTTAACAACAGCCTGCATGGAACAGAAAACATATCGACTGAAAACTCAGAAGGCAAGTCTGAATGCTCTGGCGAATGTGCTGCTGACTTTCTTGTCTTTTTGCATCTTACATTATTACCTACTGAAACTGTCTATGCTTTTCTTAGGGATTTGGGGGGCGGGGAGTACAGTGCTTTTTAAATTCATGGTAGCAATCCTTACCTCCTCCACCGTCCAGTGGGCGACCCGGCTAGCCTGCACCCCAGCCACGCCTGGAAGGAGTTTACAGTGCTGCTCCCAGCACAACGGCAAGTCACGACCTGGCTGAGCCGACATGGCTGACAGGAAGACCGACTGATGCAGGGCCTGCTGGAGACTGTCCACGTTTTTCTCTGTACACACACACACACAAACACATACATACACAGTCAGAGATAGCATGGATCAGCTGTGCCCCTACATCTGCTGAGCATATGCTGAACAGAACATTGTTGCTGAAAGTGATTTATAGCTTTTGTAATGTCAGTGAATGTGCATGATGCTGTGCTCATCAGACTGCGTCTTGTGCTGCTTAAATGAAAGACGGAAAACTAACACCATTTTTTTGTGTGATTTCTTAGGATGTGCGGAAGGATTGTGGGGTTGAGGGATTCCCACGTCATCTAATTTTCTCCATGATTTATTGGCCAAAATGGGGCGAATAAACAATATATACAAGGAAGAGAAAACAGGATTCTTGCTTTATGTGAAAGTTGTGCTAGTGACGTTGATACAGACTTGAGTATAATTAAATGTTATTACTTGCTGAAGTTACATTATGAAAAATACAACAAATATGAATTGGAGATTTAATAATCTGTCCCTTCTTTGCCTGTTTAAAGTCATACTGCGTTTGATTAATGCAGCGTTTGAGTAATGCAGCGATTAATAAACAACAGCTAAAGAATTTATGAACAGAAAGGAAAAGGTGTGACAAGTTGAGAATACAATTACTCTTCAAAATATGACAGGAAGGCGTGTTCATTCCTGCAACAAAGTGAAACTGCAAACAGTCTGTTTGCAGTAGGATAACAATGCATCATCCTCATGGGTGAAAATCATAAAATCTTTAATCGACGTGACTAAAAAAACCTGCACGTCTCTATTACAACAATACACACATGAAAGATATAACTAAGGCAAATGTAAAACTTAATTAGCATGCTGATGAATGCAATCATTTGCTTCCCATGTTAAAGGCAGCCCTACTTCCTAGGCATCAGCACAAGTGTACTTCATATTAAACATCAGAAGTTCAGCATTTAAACCAGAAAAAATGACAAGCTTGGTTTAAAAAACGTAACCAGTATGAGCAATAAGTTATGAATAAAACATGATGTCTCGTTTCCTATAACAAATATAGAATGTACAGGAAATGAACCGAGAACACATACGACTATTGAGGATCTGAATGACTGGTTTCTCTCAGTCGTTAACAGTACTGCATACTCGACACTCCGCTTATTGTGGCAGTGTTTCATTTCATTCTCTCACAAGATCTATAATCATAAACCTGTCCGAGTGACTTGTTCAGGTTAAAACTCTCAAAATTATCAGTGCAGCAGGAAAAATAAACAACAAACGGTACTAAAGAGAGGAGAGAGAACTCTTCAAAAACAACAAACACATATACAGAACAGACATAATTATGCAACAGCATTTAAACACTATTTTATATATATTATATATGACATTTGCATGGTACAAACGCTTTAAAGAAGGCTGTACTGTACAGTATGTCCATGGCCGAGATGGCTTTGAGTCCTCTGTAATCGTCCCTGTGAACATTCAGCGGACGCATCTGTCCGTGAGAGCTGTACACACAATCATTCATGTACACATACTCATTACAGAAACTCAGCTGGGAGTTAATGCCATATCCGGCCTGACCATTTCCACATGTTTGCGCCATTAAAGGAGTTCCAGGCAGGCAGTGTGATCATGGCTCCAGTGCTCTAAGAAAACTTGCATGGCATCTAAGCCCTAGTAAAAAAATTTGGGATGACTGCATTAGTGTAGCAGAGACTCATATGGAGAAATAAAAGCATTTTTTCCTTCATAACTATGTTCTGTAATCCTACATAATCATAAGGTTCACTCCGGATTGACTCCTCTATTACTAGGAGCTTAATGGAGGACACATAATACCATGCAACCATTAACACCAGTATTTTTAATCAGATGATATCTGCCTAACCGAATAAATTTTTTCAGGAAACTTGAAAATCTGAAACATATTACATCGCCAGCTTGGGCCACTAATGCATATAATTCAAATGCATCGTGTTCATTCAAGCTCTCAGTGAAACACAAGACATATGCCATCCTTTCAGAGCCAACTTGCCATTACACTTCATCATATGAGGACACTCATGCATGCACACACAAATACATACACACACTTGGATCCTTCATCAGAATCAGCCAAATGTCACTACAATGGCAAAGCTGTCAGATATTTCCACCATTGTGGGGGCATTTTTTCGCGAGAGGTGCAGATACACTGGTCTCTTGCCGATTTTCCCCCTTACTGAGAGAGAAATGAGATCCCAAGTGGCTCCATTCTCACTGAAATCAGAGTAACTCCGGATAGAGGGCGAAAAGGAAATGGAGGAAGAGACGTTGAGAAGACCGAGTTCTGTGTAAGACAATATAAATGCGTGGACTATGACTGTAACAAGGTGAACCGAATGTGATTTAGACAGTATTTAATAGGAAGCAGGAGTGTGCAGAATCGACACAATTAGATTAGAACAAAGGTTAAACAGTGTCACAGTTTATATGATGAATTATATAGCTGTATATCAAATCACTCACTCAGTCATTGTCTATACCGCTTTATTCTGTATTCAGGGTTGTGGGGGGGCAATTTGGGAATGGCAATTAGTTCGACACAGGGCAATTTGGGAATGCCAATTAGTTCGATGGGAATCGAACCCGGACCCTGGAGGGTGCAAGGCTAAAGCGCTGACCACTAAACCGCCTCATATAGCTGCATACAGCAAATAAAATTCCTTAAAAATAAAATACAAATCAATGGTTTCAACACGTATTATTGTCCACAATGTGTCTGGACTAAAACACCAATATTACTCTGTTCATACATAACATCATAATTCATACTGCAGAGATTTCGTTCCCTGCTGTCACAACACGACAATATTTTGTTTTCTTTTCCTGCAGATCCTGGCACAACACAATCCGATGCCTCTAACAAGCGACACAAACATTTCCCCACCCCTTACTGTTCATGTCAATCAAAAAGTGCCCACTTCCTCTCTTCCACCTGCTTTTAGAGGGCAGCTAGTGGCTCGGCACTCAAACCGAAACAAACACTAAAACCACAGATACCGCAAACGAGGCTTCGTGCAAAACATCTTCTCACTTTGCTTACGCCAACAATAATGTTAAATCCACAATGGCTCCTATTAAACGTGTAACGGCTCTTGAAATTAACTGTGCCACTGTTACGGATTTAATTGCGCAGCATTTGAACTGATTTATGAGAGAAGGAACCTCATTAGGAACAGCTGGTAAAGTTTATGTTTCTTAACAGCTATTATTTTACAAAATGTTGATGAGAGAAACTGGGCGGAACAGAGGTGGAGCAGGTAGTCCCAGGGTCCCAGGGGTGATCCTGCTTTTCTGGAGGTTTGTGTGGTTTATCAGGTTGAGTTCCTCCATTATAAAAAAACAGGCTGGTACAACAGGAGGAATGGCTGCTCTAAATTGCCCCTAGGATGTGTAAATTATTTGTGTGTATGGTAACCTGTGGTGAAGTGGTGTCCCGGTGTTCCTTAGATAGCTTTGGATCATTTTTTTCTAACACCTGTGTGTGTGTGTGTGTTTTAAGATCCCATTAAGGCCACATGTGTTCCTGAGATCACATGGGAACCCTCTGCAATGCCTACATCTCCATTATCACCTAGGGGAACAAATCTCTGTGCCAACACTTCCACTTTTCTCACCTAAACACTATTTACTCACACAGTCTTTGCTATTCATGATTTAAATGTCTATTCTAACAACAAAGAAAAGTCTAGACCGTGTAAGAAAAGCAAGAATAATAGAGAGGCAGACAAAAAGGGGAAAATAAAGACAGCGACACAGACAGAACATGTGAAGAGAGGGAGATATTTTGCCGTCACATTGCGAGTGCGTGTTACATGTTGCATCGATTTTCAAACAAATGAACTGAGAGAAGACAGTCTCTGAAGCACGTTTCTTCACTTAGCAGAAGGACAGAGAGAGGACGATGGGGTGTGTTTGCTCACTCTGCTAGAACACTGCTCTCTTCAGCAACATTTTCCTGTGGCCTAAAGATTTTTGGGGTAGCACGTTTTTGGAGAAATGTGTGACCGCTTCCATCTGATGTGTTTTTTTTCTTTTTTTGCAGGTATGACTTAAGTCCTGAACCGTACCCGGATTAAAATCGATTATTCAAAAAAAATAAAAAATAAATAAATAAATAAATATTTTATTTTTAATTTTTAATTTTTATATGCATATAAACTGTATATACTAAAGTTTATATTAAAATTGCATTTTTCAAAATGCATTTTTAAGCAGTGACCTACCCCATATTTTGGATTATTTTACGTCTAATGCATTGATTATTTATTTGCATATCATAAGGTTTTAATTAATTAATCAAATTTGTTTTTATTTAGAATTGAATATTATTTAATTATTATTTGCAGCACATTATTATTTGATCTATATCCCTGCATATGTGATATTTGATTTATTGGTTGTATTGCTTACAGTATGATCCATTTCCTAATGAAGACAACTTAAAAGATATTTGAAGCAAAAAAAAAAATCTTATATAATAATTTCATACAAGTCTGTATAATGTAAAATGAAGTGACAAAGACAAATAACCCAAGCATGTGTATAATCCTGAAAGATTAACTTGTATGGTGAAAAGCCATTACAAATAACAATGACTACAGCCGTAAGCCGATTTATCACCGAGAGATCTTGCACTGGATGAGGCAATATTTGTGTTGCGCAAATTGATTCACAGCATAAAATAATTGATATGCTGTACATACAGAAACCATAAGACAGGGTGCTTAAAGTAAACTTAATGTAAATCAATAAATCCCTGCTCCATACATACAGTTTTTTTTTTTTACTTTTCTGCACCAAAAAATCCTAATAAATCTTTTTCATTCACCCTTTAATAAACTTTTTCAGGAGGTTCTGTTCTGCACATCTGCAGTGACGAGCCAAAGATGGTAGTGAGGCAATCAGGCCAGCCAGGGGGTTACACCCAGAATCACACCACCTCCAGCAGTTTTAGCTGCACCTCTTCATTAGTGTGAATGGTAGAAGCGCTAACAAGACTGTTGACAGGAGACTCAAAGTGAGACTGGCACTTGGTCGGCTGTGAGACTGCCTGGGTTAGTGACACTAAGGTCCCTTAGCAACGGTCTTATGAGCTTACAGGCCCAAAAAAAAGAAAAAGAAAAAAAAAAAAGTGTGACTCATCAGGAAGCGCTCTCCAGAGGGAGACTGTATGTGTGTGTGTGTGTGTGTGTGTGTGTGTGTGTGTGTGTGTGTGTGCGCATGTGTATGTCTGCGGTGGGTCCAGACTCTGACAGTGTGCGAGTACATACCCAATGTGTGTTTGCATACTAGTAGATCAGTCTGTCAGAGGATTAGAGACTCTTACAGGGAGTGTGCTCACTGAGACGGGATGCAGTTGTGTGGGGAAAGTGTCTTTAAAAGGTAAATAGAGACAGGAAAAAACTATAATTAATACAGGACCTGTACACATGAACGATCAGGTGACTTCAAATTGGCTTTCATGCATGTATGCATACTGAGTAGCCATCTTGGAAACACTCCATTCCGGCTTCATAAGACCTGGCTCGTAAACAAATAGTAAAGTTCTATTTTTTCGAAAAATGCTTTTAAAGCCACTACAATGTTACAAATGAGTTGTGTCATCAAAGAAAATTAATCAAGTTATAAACAATCAACAATGCTGTAGTGTAATTAAAATAAACCAGGGATTTCCACTACCAGTTAAAGGTATGAACACACCGCCTAATTCCATGGTGTTTACTGATGAGTGTATCTTCAGACTGTATCTTCATGCTATGCAGCTCACAAGTTAAAGGTCATGATGTTTGGTTGCTATTTAGGACATCGACAATCCTGTTCATATTGTATGTAAACCATCAGATTTAAGGGAAGTCATCAAATATCAGTGAGCCTACGCACAAGATTCATTATGCGCATCTTATGGGACCGTTATTGATCACCACCATGCGCTTTCACGCCGTTACTGAAACCATTGCCATGGCAATAGTCGCAAAGATCGTCATCGCTTAAACACCTGTTCATAATCTGTTGTGTCATATACTCAGTGTAGCTGCATTTGGCAAACAGGACAGAATCAGACAATATGTCAAGGCAGATTAAAGTCATGCTATTACTGCAGTACAGAGGGCTGTGAATAATAAGCAGTATGGCATGAAGAGCACCCAAACATGTCTGCTTTGTTGTGCGTCCGTTGTGCTACAAGGTTTTTTTTTTCATTTATTTTTGAATTTTTTAGAGACGTTTCAAAGCTAACACAGGAAAGAGTTTTGAAAATTCACAGTTGCTATAGCACGAAGAAACAGTTACAGTGGTGAGATGTCTCCATCACTATGAATCTTAGTCTGCTCGAAATACTGCTAAAACCGCTTCACACAGGATGGAAGCGTGTTTCGGACATTTGACCTTGCTGTGACCCTGACCCTGTTTAGCATAAATCCAAAATCAGTTTATCTGCTGCTTATAAAGATATCGCCATATTAATCCTCCAAACGTTCTTCAATCAGTTTTTAATATAATGTGGATCATGGATGATGCACAAGCGGAGAGATGAACAGATAAGCAGAAAATATCAGGTGCAGGGTCATGACCATGCTTCCTTTCTCCTTCAATACGTCTAGATAAAAGGGTAAGACTTTAGACTACAGAGCAAATTCTTGCTATTCAAGGCAATTAAAAAGGTCCACTGATGGACTAAAATGAATTGTTCTAGCCAAATACATTGGAGAATAGAAGTGCAGTGAATGAAAAAACTAAACAGAACCAATCTGCTTTGCCTACTTGAGGCGTACAGCACAGGTGTCCATGCAGATACCAAGCGCGCACATGCTGGTTCGCTTGTTTCTTCCAGTTTCTGGTTCTCCCCATTCCTCTCCGCCTGCGTACCCCTCCCCCCTCTCCGGATCTTATCAGAAGGCCAGCCAGGATAGCAGCCTGCTCTTCTGCAGTGAGCCTTGGAGGCTTCCCAAGTCAGTGAACAATGAAAACACAGTCTAAGCAGTAACCCTAATCCTCAAGGGCATTTTATAAATTGGCCCCCAAAACCTCAACACTGCTGGGTCACATTTTAATGCAATCCAATACTATGCTGTGTAAACAATAGCCAGTCGATATATTTAAAGACTATATACACATTTGTTCTGAAAAAAAAAAAAGAGAGACAAGGCTGGATTAGTTTAAAAAAAAGAATATGTTCGACAGTAAATTGAAATGTTAACGTGAGGCCTTACTAATCGCACACAACAGATCAGATATGTGCGTTATTTGGAAAATAATGTTCGCTGCAGGACGTATGAGGCAGCATGACAGCAAGTGCTCCAACCACACCCTCCACACAGAGTGCATTGTTTTCATGACACCAAGGTGACACCAAGTGTGTTATTCTGCTTTGATGAAGTCACTCCCTCACTAGCCTCTCTATGAAAAAAAAAAAAAACACAACAAAAAAAATACCTTGTTTTGCTGAGAAACTGGAATACATAAATTTGTCTGTCCTGAAGAAGCTTTTTCTAGCTGATTGAGATGCTTCAATTGCAAAATTTTTAACTGATGATAATTTTCTGTTTTTCTTTTTTTAAGAAGCCTGCCCCTGTGCAACAGAAACACACAGTTTTGCAAGATTGGTATCGGCAGGTCATTGTCATGCTGTCTTGCATGTTTGGGCCCTTTAGCTCCAAAAGAAGGAAAATCAAAACGCTACAGTGTAAAAAGACATTCCAGACAATTGCAAGCTTTGATCAGTGGTGCAAAATCTTGGGGAAGGTCCATACTGTATACAGATGTGATGGTCAAGTGTTCAAATATTTTTAATCATAAAGTATACATGAACAAAAGAGCAGGAATAAGATTTTTAATTACCATTTTATTGCATTATCACTTGTACAAGCTCAAGTTGGGTTAAAATGGCCAACCGTACCTTCTCCCACTGATGAGCTGCACTGGGGCAAGATATTTGTTAATTATCCCGACATTTATATAAAAAAACCTGCCGTGTAAAATACATACGTATACCATATCTAGTTTAATCGAAGCCTGCATAAAACAAACAAACAAACAAACAAACAAAATGCGCTCAAACAGACTGTAGCAGCTTGGCACCACAAACAGGTCGATTTTCCAGTCTGTGAGTTTTATCACTCAAACCATTAACCAATTATAATGCAGTACGCTGCTGAAGCACATCAGAACTGTGAAAGACAGACAGACTCATGCATGCATACATAAAGCATGTCCCAGTAAGTATCTATCTCTTTTCATTTCATTGACTTTTGGAGAATTACACTGCCATCATCTTTACGTTAGCATAAAAAATCCTTCATGAGTAGAAAGGATGTGAAAAGGTTACATAATATAAGGTTTCTTATTATATAATACAAAAATGGTCTGAGCTTAGTGTAGGTGTGGAGTGAACAATGTTGGAATAGAGATGTTTAAAAATCCAGTATGCGACAGGAAAAAAAAAAAAGATTACTAAAGCAATTTCAAAAACTACCAATTAAGTAAAACATTTCAACGATGTAGTAGATAATGTTTCAGACCACTTTAAACCGCTTTCAGCCGGCTTGGATTTTCTTGCCACTTCTCCAGTACCATAGCGGTCTTTGCTAATCCTTTTTAATTACACAAACAGAAAAGGACACACAAAGTGCACATTCTGCAAAACAAACCGTGGCACTCTTTTTTTTTTTTTAAAAAACAAAGTTTTAAAGTTCATTCCCTATTAAATCTGCTCTTTAACTTAAAGGATTTTGTGTTATTTTGTTGAATAAAGCTAAGCGTCTAGTCTGGGCAAAAAAAGTGATGCAATGACATGACAAAGATGAAAAATCCTTTCATCTGTTACACAAGATTCTTACTTATGGACTACAAACCTGACAACATGATGCTACAGGAATCTTAATAAAAGTCATCATCAAATCATCATTGCTTCATCCATCTGAACCCTCACAGGCTTCATCATACAGTCTGACTTTGGTGATACAGTAGAGGGTCAGCTAACTCGATATGTATGTGAGGCATGGAGAGCAAAATCAATGAGAAATGTCAAGGATTTCAAGGTTTCAACCACTAGCTAAGGCAACAGTTCAAGTCCACTGCAGTGACTCTGACCAACAGGAGTTGACAAAGAGGGAACATTTCATGGATCTGACCTCAACGCAGTATATAACATTGACTCGACAATTATGAGAAAACTACTAGCCTGGATAATCTATTATTTTCCACATTAAATCGTTATCCCTTGTGATTGGCTCTACATTTATTTATTTAACACAATGTACTAAACATCAACATGATCACTTACTCTCGATATCCATCACAGTGATACACACTAAAGCATATACTAAAGCACAAATCTCCATGCAAAAAAAATAAAGAGTCCTAACAAATAAAAATTTTACATGATGTTCAATTTGAAATAATCTTAGGCACAAGATGTTGTTATACTCAGATTCTGATTCAATTCTGTCCAGGGTTTCCATCATAAAAAATCCACTGTCATTATTGGCAAGTATTGATCGGACTACTGCTGCATCGCCACACTCACTCACAGCGCAAAAGATTTTTATGCGATTCTAACCTTAATGCTGATATACTGTGTGCAGTTAGATGCACAATGTCGGCATCATGTCTAAATACACACATACAAGCATCCATCTTAGATATTGGACGTAGACAATTCATAAAATTTTACAATCTTACTGGTTATTACACATGAAGAAAGGCATCAAGGTTTTATTTGAGGCAAGTTCTTCTGCTTTTTCAATGTTTTCTAAACAAAATATAGTGAATTGAAATGGAAAGATCAGGTCTAAACTAATTCTGAAAACAAAAAGTTACATTACACGAAGTTGGTGCAATACCGCCACCTACCTACTGGCACCACCAGAATATTGGGGGGGGGGGGGACAAGAAACCAGAAACACATGTGGAAGGAATGCACTTCTGCTGTGAAAAAAGACCATGAATGTTTTTACAATATGCCTTCTCAGCCATCGATAACATTGGCTCAGAGAAAGAAGCAGAACCTACACGCAACGTGTTGATCAGAAAAAAGCAAATGTTAGAGCTATTCCACCACAGTCCAATGTATGGTGCTGACTGAATTCATACATGTGAAGTCAAGAGATTAGCATGGCTTCATTATGGAGGCCCAGTGGGTGGCTGTGGTGCTCAGCCAGCAGTGTTGACCCCTGGGTGGAAGGGCCGAGCTCAGCGTGGCTCTACCCTTCATCCAACACCAGTTGGCATGGAAGCTGCTGCTATAGCAACAGACGGGAGACTGTTTGAATTTGTGAGCCCCCCCCCGGAGGACTGAGGACAGTAAACTGGATACTATTCCACCAAGATCATATGTGCAACGTGATGGAAAAATGGCAAGTTCAATGAACTGTAATGTAATAGGTGAATAACAGAAGAATAGACGAAGCTAAATCTTTTGGGTTGTCTGAGTGGGTTTGTGTTTAAGAAAAAAAAAAAATCCCCTAAACCAAGACTGATGGGGGTGGGGGGGTGGGGGGGATGGATGGAGCATGAACCCAAACATTTCAATTCAGAAAATAATAGAAACATAAAATGAGATAGAAATAAGTCAGTCAACCAGGGAAGGGGGGTGTAAAAGTGAAAATGAATAGAAAGTGCTGGAAAAGGACAGAAAAGAGGATGAGAGTAAGAGGGTGGAAGGGAGCAGATTGTGGGCTCCAGGTGATGCTGGATGAGACAGTGGGTGAGAATGTCAGGATGGCACTTCCATGTCAAATAGTGGAGGAGGCATTAGTGAATGTCCTACAGCAGCTACCCTGGACTGAAATGACATCTGACACACCATTAGTCCATCTCGATGATCCACTGCGAACAAAGTTTGCCTCTGTGACATAAATTATAGCGCCTAAAGTTAAGACATTTCTATGTAACACGTAATGAAGTCCGTGTGCTTTATGAAGGGTACACTGGATTATTATTAGCTTGGATGCCAATGTTCTTTGCCTCCATCCTGGTAGTCTGGAGCTATTATATTCATTGTCAAAGTGCAGCGTAATAATGAAGCGAGTGCATGTGGGGGAATTTTACTGATACGAAGGATAGGGGTGGGTGATTGGAGTAAAAATATCATAATCATGATACTTGGCATCCCTGCTTTACAATATATGGGTTTGCTAACAAACTGCCAGCAAATCAGCAGTATGGCATTTTAAATACAGCTGTGAAAAACTGACTACAGTAAGATTAATGCAAACAGCAATGACTTATAATGAGCAATTATAACAATCATTATAGCAATTATACTAAAGTCATAATCAGCCACCAAGTCTAATCATTCTTGTTATTGATTGTTATGACTTAATTCCCCTTAAAATATACACTATACATCCTAAAGTATGTGGACACCCAGGAACAGACCACCATTTTTGCATTGAAAGGGCATAAACAAGCCAATTAGATTATAAGACAGTAGCCTACTAGTAGTGTTGAGGTCAGCAACCCTGGCAAACCATATCTTTATGAATCTCACGTCCTGCACAGGCACACGGTCATGCTGAAACAGGTCCAGTAATGACAGGAATGTCATGCATACAGATGTATGTACTGTATTTTAAACAATTGTGTCATGCCAGACACTTTGTGGCACCAGTTTCTCAGAGCCACATACAAGGGTGTTATGAGCAGGTGTCCATATACCTTTGGCCAAAAAGTGTACTTTAAACAGGAAGGTAACTGTTTACGAAATCCATTTCAGACATGTGACCTTGCTATGACCTTGCCCATGATTGAAGAAATTCCTAAATCTAATCAGGCACTCTGCTGGCTGCAGTGATTCAATATACTGTAAATCCTTGTTCTTGGGATATTATACTAAAGAAATGGACACACAGACAACCCAAAACAATAATACGACCAGCACCTAGCAATGCACGTGGGAAATGCACAAATGAGTACAAATTAACCATTTTTATAGCTTTAAATATTCACTTCGTAATCTGGTGCTTCCAGACACCGTCAGAAATGACTAACAATTTAAGCGATTCAGAAGTGAAGCTGTGGGATTAGCATTCTGAGGACATAAAATATCCATACAAGGAGCTAAATAGGAAAAACATGGTCAATTGAGCACAAATTAACTATACGGGTGACTGAGACAGTCTGAGCGCAGACGGAGACACACGAGAGCACAAATTAGTAGTGAAATAATACTTGCACACAGATTAATAGTTAATAAAAAAATTAATCCAATGAATTGGCTGTAACTCTGGCTTCATCCCATCAACCTCTTAACTTCTTAACTAAAGTCAGTCCTTAACCAACTTGGGGAGAGACTAATAGAGTGATAGAGAGAGAGAGAGAGAGAGAGAGCATCCTTCAGCATTCACCTCCATCTAAACCAAAATCAGGCTTCACTGTTTCTATGCATTTTGCACTTTTTCTAAATCTCTCTCTCTTCTTGTATCAATCATGATCAATTGTCTATTTTTGTCCGGATACTGCCTGAGTCACTGATATGCTCACACAAGGTCCCCTGCGTCACACGGAGGAAAGAACAGCAGAAAACTAATCTTTGAAAGGGAATTATGGCTGATTTAATGTTAAACAGAGCATAATGCGAGACTACAGAATGTAATCTTAAGTGTGAAAAATAATGATACAAACTTTTACTGATATTTTTAGTGCATTATCGTAATTGTTGGAAAAGTACTGCGCACGGTGCACAAACATAATACAAAAGAGAAGTGCTACAGACAAACGCTTTTGTTTTGTTGCTGCCGTCTTCTCGCTCATGGGGAGCTCACTGCAGTTTAATAAAACGGCATTACCTCCTAAACCACATCAAAGCACCTCTAATCATCAATCTTCATCAAAATCTACTTCGGTGGCTGTATATAGAGAAAGGAAATATTCCACAGAATGGCACCAGCAACTCTTCAATTACACTGCCATCAATAAAGGCGATGTAAACACTTTTTTTCTTGAACATTTTTTCCTAAAAATCCAGTGTTTGGAAGGGATGTGTGATCTTAAAAGATTTAGCAACTGAAAGCCTACATGACTCACTGGGTCTCAAAATATCTCCGCATACTCAGCAAGAAGCTCCACATCCACAGCCTGCCAACATGAGCTTTGAGGAAAAGGAGAGAAGTAAACTGCAGGCCTTGGGGACAGAGAAAGAAGCAGAAATGAAAAGCATCCAGTTTATCTATTCTTCTCAAGCAGCTGAGTCATTTGAAAAGCTTCCTGCGCTTCAAGTCGATTGAATTTCATGCGAAAAGATTCGAGTTTTCAAAAACAATAACATTTGCAATGTTTATCCAAGAGTTCCCGGACATATGCGGCATTTACTCAGTTTAAATCAAACCTGGCGCAGTTTGTGTAGGCAGGTGAAAGCACAGCAGATGAGAATTTGATAGCATTTACCTAATTTGACTGAAGCTTTTATCCAAAGTGACATACAAACGATTGAGGATGCAATGAGCAGTTGTGGGACAAGGGCCTTGATCATGGGGCAATGTGGTACTGCTAGGATTTAAACTGATGACCTTTCAATACAGATCTGTGGGATACATGAGCATAGAGTGGAACGGTGACTTCGGATGTTTGGATGCCATCTTCTCCCACTCTCACTGATCACTCAGATTGGTTGAGGATGGAGTGACTGGTTGGGTTGCTGTACCTTCTGGGAAGTCGTCCTGTCCGTGTTTCCTTCTGGCCTTTCATTTTAGGTATGCTGTCAAAGTTAGTCCTGCTGGAGTCCCTGCTTGCACTCTGAATAAAATATACACTGACCTTTATCATGTGACTGTGAGAATACCTAACGGTTCTCTCTCTCTCTGTCTGTCGCGCTATACACATCACGCCTGAGATGCCAGTGGTCCTGACCCCTTCTGCTCTCTGGACCTGCCTGACTCATACTGGTGCCCTACTTTTGGCTGAAGTTCTCATCACATTGAGACTGCTAACTCCTGCTGAGGATGGCCCTGTGCGCTCTACTTAAAGATAGGCAATAATGCCTACCCTATAAGCCAGCACTGCTAGGAGAGACTACACTGAGGAAGTGATTCAGGGCTGGACTGATCCAATTAAATGACGTGAAAACAAACATGGCATGTGTTTTGGGTTGCCGGTGACATTTTTCTGTAGCTCTGAGCTGCTTAAATAAGTCGTCAGGCACAAACTGAGCCAAAGGACAGAGATGACGTGCTGCAGAAATGACACTAGTTATGGAGATTTGAGCTTTTTTCAAAAAACTTTAGTTTACAGTGTTTTGCCACGGACACCCCTTGACCAATGTTATTTTTAAAAATTAATTACTTCATTTATTTTTTTATTTGTTTAAGTATGTACAGTGAGTAAACAAAACCAACAAACCAGAAGTATAAAATGCCACTGATTCAGATAAGGCAGCCAGTCTATTAGGCGTAAACCAGCTTAGGCCCACAAAATATTTCATACACACTGCTGCATTCAGGAAACACACACGTAAAAGAGATGCAAAACTGGCATGCAATGTTAATGCCACTCTAATTCACCATACACTGATCAAGCTTAACAAGTTCAGTATTGTGCAGGTTCCTCTTATGTGGTGTCTGGCACCAGGATGTTGGCGGCGTATCCTTTGGGCGCCATGGGTTGCGGGGTGGGGCATCCATGGATCGGACTTGTTTGTCCAGTACATTTCATGGACGCTCAGTCAAATTAAGATTGGGGAATTGAGAGGCCAGATCAACAACATTAAACTCTCTGCCTCTTAAGCCTCATAGGGGGCAGGATGAGGTGCACTGGATGACACCTTTCAATTATGTTCGGCATTGACTGTTTTCACTAAGTTTTGCTGCAATGGATTTTTTTTGGGATTGGACCAGATGGCCTGGCTTTTGCTCTCCAAAGACATAGATGAGCCTTGGGTTTACCAGTTTACTGGTGTATCACGTGTTTCCAGTTTACTGGTGTATCATTAATAGTGTTCAGTCAGATCGGAGAAAAAAAAATTTCAATGGATAGTATTGAATTGTGACTCGATTTACAGAACCGTTGTTTTTCAGCAAAAAAAAAAAAAAGAAACCCCCCAGCGGTGTTTCCTGTCTGAGCTATGAAATATTAATAACATCATTAAATGTATTTGTTCATTATGTGTAAGCATTTTCTTGCAAATGGATAAAATTTTGTACTATACAACCTAATATACTCCAAACAAAGCAGCAGTATATAGAATATGCAGAATATGCTGCGCTGGTTCTTGAAGAAATTAGAGCTGTTGATTAGACCACAACATTTGCAAGTATAAGGCGTACAGCATCATGACTTATCAAATCTGCATCACTGCAGCGTTTCAATTAAACCAGGATCCTGTTTGATTAAGGTCTCTGAGCTACTTATGAAATAATATATTTTTCCCTTCGGTGGTAAAAACACAGAAATTTGTTCCCAGTTGTTTTAAAGGGACTTTTATTACTCTGCCTGAATCAGATCTCAGGACAAAGAAGAGATTCTGCAGTGCTTAAATTGTCTACATATAGTGACGCGGGGAAATAAACAAAGCAAACATTACAAATAAAATCTCACCACTGCCTGGCCTTAAGTGAGGAGGGAGGGAGAATGGGAGGACAATGCTCCGTGTGTGTGTGTGTGTGTGTGTGTGGTCATGCAGGCTGGATGACGGTGGTAATATGTTCTGTCGTTATGTCCAGGGATGTCTCACCATCCCCTACAGCATCCGACCCTCATTTCCACACACACACACACACACACACACACACACACACACACACACATGCTCTCTCTCTTGCATACACACACACACACCACAATCTAAAATTAGTGGCTCATTCTGCTACACTGGTTAAGAAGAGAAAGCTCTGTGCAGGGGAATATCTCACAGACCCACACACTCTCAGGAGACACTGTGGGAATATGCTATTCCTGTGGCATTATTGATGCACATATACACACAGAGTTTTGCATGCATATATGTTTTGAGTGTGCTCTTCTATGCAGCAGTGTGCTGGGGAGCCAGCATCAAGAAGAAGGACGCCACACATCTGGAAAAGCTGGTGAAGAAGGCAGGCTCAGTGATGGGTACAGAGCTGGAAAGCCTAACATCTGTGGCAGGGTGCCAGGTACTGAACAGGCTCCTGTCAATCATAGATCATCCATCACATCCACTGCACAACACAATCACCAGACAGAGGAGCAGCTTCAGCAACAGGCTGTTGTCCTGCCCTGCTCCACTGACAGACTGAGGAGGTCATTCCTCCCCCATGCCACGAGACTGTTTAACCGCGTGCATTGGAAGTGTGTAGTCAGGCCATAGCATAACATTCTCACTAAACACAAACTTTTTGCACCTTATGCACAAATCCACTGACTTGGCACAATAATATGCACAGAAGCTTTCACCAATTTTTTTTTTATGGGATTGTTTTTACCTTATTTTTCTTATTTTCTAGATGTACTGTAACTATCCGTGGACTGCTGGATCTTGTGAATTTCCATATGGAGATGAATAAAGTACCTATCTTTGCATATACCTGTGCACGTACACACTCACACAGATACGTGAAAATACTGCACGTGCACATGCATGCACATACACATCGACACGCATACATGCATGCACACACATGTGATAAACCCTTTGCATTCCCATGAAACATTCAAACCCAATATTGCTGACACTTAGAAAGAACTATGAATATCTACAGTATATAGCTGGTGGTTTTCATACATGCAGTGAATGGACAGTAAATAAAACTCAGACTGTGTAATTTCTTGTGCTCTACTTATGCTGATTACTGAGAAAAAAAAAAAAAAACATCAGCAAATACATCAAAACTCAGACTAGCAGCTTATGACAGCAAATCCAAAGTGTTGCAGCGCTTGAAAAAATGGAATTAGGTTGTAATCTAAATGAGTAATGTGTGTAATGTGTGCTACTGCATTGCATGGGATTTATTAGTGCAGAATGCAGGCTTTGGTGCAGTAACGGTCCAGTGGTTAAGGCTCTGGGTTACTGATCAGTAACCCAGACCCAAGCACCAACACTGCCAAGTTTCCACTGTTGTGCTTTACTTGAATAAGGCCCTTAACTATTTCTACTCCGGGATATAAAAATAATTTCTCATAATGACTTATTTTACTGGATACATCCATACTATGGATATGAATTTCATATTTATAGGCCAAAGTCCAACCTTTTTTTTTTTTGCGTTGACTTTTTTTAACGTCACTGCCAAACGTCAACATGCGTCAGAGTACTTGTGTCAAAATTTGTTAATTATTGGTTTTGAAACAAAATAAAATATAAGCGAATGGAGTTCAAATTCCCGCTTCGTCCCTCCCTTACACACACACACACCTCTCTAGGGCCCACTATGACATCTTTAAATGTATTACAGTTGAGTGGCTCCATTACAAGTCACATTTCTAACTGCCCCCCAGTGCAGAACCACAATAAAGCTTCATGGTTGATGGTCTGAATGTTCACCCTAAAGTCAGCCATACTGACTGGAAAAGGAAGACAGATGACCAAAAAAGCTGAACAGGCCGCTCGAGCCGAGTAAGTAACGAGCAAGGATGGTTGATGGTGTACATCACAGCAAGTCAAGACTTTTTCGAAAAAGGCCTTTGACACTTATCTCATTCAGGAAAACCAGACAAGCCATGAATTTTTTAGGAGTTAAAGAGTGAAAAGCAATTACAGGATCACAAATTGCAAACAGCCTTAAAGTGATAAGAAGTCGTGTTCCTGTACACCAAGCAGGTAATAAAATAAATAATTAAAAGAAAGGCAGAAAAAAAATAAAGAATGGAAATGTGTATATACACACACACAAAACCTCAGCGTTTGTCAAATTCAAAATTAAATACAAAAATCAAATACAGATATCGTTTCCTACCTTCAATCACGCTATTTAACTCAATCTCCTCATCCTCGTCTTTGACATGCAGATATTTTGTTGACTGGGCAATCCTGGACAAAAGAGAAAAAGAAAGAGAGAATGATTGTGAATGTGAAAGAGAAAACACGAAGGTGATGATTATATAGCAAAACTGGAAGGTTGATTTTTATAGCCGGAGACCGAGTGAGTGTGTCTGTCCACACAGTGGCAGCAGGACAAAGGATAAACTTTAGCAAGTTAAACTTCATTGTTGTTGCATACTCAAAAAAAAAAAAAAAAAAAAAAGTTTACCAAACTGTATCTTTTCCTGGTCAGAAGGTTTTCTGGTTATGCTTTTATCTTTAAGATCTATCTTACCCCTGGGAATGTGTGCTCCTGGTGAAGTATAGTACAACTGTAAACCTTTACAGGTGCATGACATACACCTAGGTAAAAAAAAAAAAGATGTACTCTCTGCAGTGGCATGTACACTTAAGTACCCTTTATTTCTACGCATGCAGATCAATCAGTACATCTCACCTCCAGAAGGTGGCACTGGGAATGCTTAGCGTAAATCGAACACATGCTGTATAGTGCTGCTCTTTTAGAGAGCTATAGTATAGTGTCATTATTTCAGTCCTATAGAGTAACACATAGTCAGAGTAAAGGTAATACAAGGAAGAAAAATAACTGGTGACCTCAAGCTAATGATGCATGAGCTTAGATTCACATGGGTTAATGCACCAGCCTTCATCATGATAACTTTCTGTCTGACTTTAAACGTAGCACTTCCTACAAACAGGCATAATCTGACTTCTTATTTATTACATCTAAAATAATATGAATTCTGCAACATCATAAGCACTTTCAGCAAACATGTCAACTGTTTTTAAAAATCCTGTCTTTAGTAAATGCAATTCTATATATATATATATACACACACACATACACACACATATATACATACACACACATATATACATACACACATATATATACATACACACACACACACACACATACATATATATATATATATATATATATATATATATATATACATATACATATATATATATATATATATATATATATATATATATATATACACACACACACACATACATACACGCACACACATGCACACATTTTCCCAAAGCAAATAATGAAATGCAATTAATCTGTTCCCATTATTTCCAGTTTCCAACACTATAATTAGATTTTTTAATATAAAACAATCAAAACATTTAGAAGTAAAATGTGAAATAAATAGACAATAAAACCTCATTTAAGCTTAATTTATGATTCCTCTCGGCTCCGACTGCTTTAAAAAACAAAACTGAAAGTGACTACATTTTATTCCTGCTGCTGTCCGCGATAACATTTAGTGCAGCCACATAATGGGTTTATATAAAGGTGCCGATCGTCATTTTTTTATATAGTGCCGTATACTTTATAATCTGTTTCCATATGATGTATTGCCCTCAGTTATTTTGGTTCCACGTTTTTACTCCCGCAAGACCTTTTCTATAAATTATGAGGGACATCCTGGTGACACAAGGAGGTCAGCTGACGATGTTTAAAGGGAAGCCGGGAGCCAACGTGCCATTGTTGTTTATATGCCAACAACCGGCCGCCATTAACACTGTGAATCCTTCCGTCTCTTTGTACATACATTAAATTGGATTACAGTACAGTATTTGCCATTGGAACAGTATCAAAGGACAGCACTTTTAATCACTGTGCTCGTAGATTGAGGCTGCTATGCGTGCGCACACACACACACACACACACACACACACACACACACACACAGTATACAGGACTTGGAAGTATATGATCATTCACATACACACCAAAATATTTTGTACCTAGTTGTAAATAGTCTTATTTTGTAAATAAAATGGCGAAATTAGAAGTGGAGTGTAAGCAGTCTGACTCAATCCAGTGTTCACAGATAGGAGTCACAGAAACAGGACTCTTCAAACTTGTTATTAAAGAGCACAACCACATGCAAAACAAACATTACTGATTAATACATTTTCAGTCGGTTGGATTAACAGCAATTAAATTGATTAGCGATTAAATCCTTAACACCTCTAGCCCATACAGTGTATTTGGCGGATTTTATTCGGCAACACCTTTTATTCATTCTAGTCCATTTTATTGTCTGAATTGGCAAAAAAAAGGAACTAAACAGAAACAGACAAGCGATTCGTTTTGTAAAACGTTTTCGTATAGCAGTTTACTGAACAATAAACGTTCGCATCCTTACAACTTTCAAGATATTTCTTCCATATCTTGAACTTCCATTCAAGATATTCTCCGCTGATGTGAAAAGGACAGAAATGTGAGGCTACAACGGATGAAATCGGACAGAAATATAACTTTATTTCATCTTTACCTGTCCAGTGTGTGTGCACTGTAGCCTTAGATTCCTTAGCAGACGGGAATGAAAGATGACATGGAATTCAGCAGCCGCGGCCGCTCTGCTCTAGATGTCGGCGTGTTGTTCGTTCTGACATCTCACCGGTTGCCAAGAGTGGTTATTTGAATTACTATAGACTATCTGTCAGCTTGTACCAGTCTGGTCATTCTCCTCTGATTTCTATCATCAACAAGTTGCTTGACTGGCAGAACTGCGGCTTATTGCATTGTTTTTCACACAATACTTTGCAAAACTCTACAGACTGTGTGCGAAAAATCCCAAAAGGTCTTCAGTTTCCATAATGCGCAAATTGACACGTCTGGCGCCGTGCCACAGTCGATCGCTGAGATAAAAATATTCCCTGTTTTGGTGGTTGATGGAAACATTAACTTAATATCATCTCCTGTATCTGCAAAATTTAATATTCGATGGACCGATTATTGCATAAAAGGACAGTTGAACAGCCATTCCTAATAAACTGTACAATGAGAGGCAGAGCAGTGACACTGACTTTATAAGGCAAAGATAACCACTTAAAGGCAATCAGAACAGATCTGATTTAGATATAGAGTACATTACCATTATGAAAAGAAATATCAGATTGAAGTTAGATTTATATTACGTGCAGGCCATCACAAGACAGCAGAAAGGAAAAGAAATGCCATCCTGTTCTCATGGAGAGGTCATGACCGGCAGTGCCTTTGAATCAGCCCAAGGGAGAGAAGAGAGAATAACCCTGAGCTGAGATCGACTCTGAGAATTCCGTTTATTTACAGTTTTTATGTAGAAATAGTTCTCGAACGTTATAAGCAAAAGGAAACTAAACAGAATTTGAGGGATTAATGATGGGAAATAAAAAAGATGAGATTCCTGATGAGAAAGCTGTGAAATAAAGCGATTCACTGAACAGCTGCTGCAGAAATCTGTTGCCTTCACGCCATCATCTGTGGTCAGATTTTACATTGAAACGACATAAAAAGATGGACAGGATTTATAGGACTTTTATTGTCCAGCAAAGTAACAGCAGCATTATTTCAGTCATGCCATTCCAAAAAGAAAGGGAAGATTCATGACCACAGTTAAGGATCATACCTTAAAAAATATTTCCTCATTTATTTTGCTGGGATTATTTTTCTTCCGAAAATTCTTTGGATGACTTGTTTCCTGTCCCCATTATGTAAGCCCATCCTTATATAATTATCAGGAACTGCTCCACTTTCTGCTTTAACTGAAGGGGTTATCCATTTCCTCTGACGCCTACAGAGTCGTAACGCAACCCTCGGAACATACAAAGCTGTTTAACGTTAATCATGCCGAGAACATGAAGCACCCTCATGTGCTTGGTACTGAAAAACATGGCAGCACATTCATTCTCTCCGTGCCTCACGGGAAATGACAGGACTGATGCCAATTATGTTAATAAATAGCTAGACGAGATGGAGCTGTTCCACCCACGTGGATAAATATCATCACTGTTATTTGTTGACATATAAAGAATGTAACGGTGTGAACTGATACAATGCATATGGACTGAAGAATATCGGAATCAAATATTGGGCATTAAAAAGTGCTGCTCGAGCCAAGAGAGTGAAAAATATCGATTGCAATATCTATCTGCATTGTAATAAGGAAATAATATAAGGAAAGTAAATCATGGAAGTGAACCTGCCTCACAAAAGTAACCGGCATATACTGTAACTTGGAGGTAATGACTAAAGAAAGTGGCTGCACAGCTGCAAGTCTGTATTTTTTAACTGGAATCTAGTAGATATGCAGCTCTAAGTAAGATTAAATTAATGTATCAATTATTCACTTTCAACACCCTTCATCCATTTGTCTATTATATAACAATTCGTTCTGACTGAGCTATCCGATTGGACAAGACATAAATATATAAAAAGAAATATAAAAAAACACTTAGGAGATTTAAAAGACTGTCCACCACCTCCATCTTTATTCTCCTTCCCCTTTTTCTACCTAGTTGATAATAAATGGTGTTTGCGGAACTATTTAAAAAAAAAAAAGGCAATATCACACTCGAGGTTGTACTGTATTGCTGGATTTACTGTATACTGTAGCATGGCTGTGATGGCTTTGTCACTCTCGCTGCGCCCTCGTGCCTATGACGGCATCATAGCACTCTGTCCCATGTGATATGGCTTAATACTAGTTGTCTCCGTGATGAATTGTAAACATTTATGTTGCCAGCCCTAACTACCTTTAAAAAGATTTTACACCCTGGCTTTTTAACTCCAGTCCTGGAGGGTCAGTGTCCAACACAGTTAAGTCATTCTACACACCTGATTTAACTAATCTGTTAATTAGCAGGTTCAGTAGGTGTGTTACAAACTGTGCTGGACAACGGACCTCCAAGACTGGAGGTGACGCTCCCTGTTCTACACTACTCGATATGTTTCTGACAATCCATATGTCATATGACTGCCATATGAAAAGATGGGAAGTGTAACCTAACCTCAAAGTTGAAGAGAAACAACTTCTGCTAAATTTCCAGCAGTTTAAACAATTCACATTGGGCAGAACCACTTTGTGCATGTCAAAAACAAAAAGTTACATTCTGGTTAAATATTTTGAGCATAGGGACATATTTCATGCCATCAGCACCCATGTAAACAGCTTCACTGGCATCTCTAATCCAAATTATTTCAATCAGATTGAAGCAATATTGTCCATTTAAACACAGCCACTGATTTCTACAACTCATTCATCTTCAGCAATGCTTCATCCAGATCAGAGTCACATGGATTCATAGCCAGTCCTGGGAAAACTGGGAGTGATAAACAAATACATCTGAGTACCATGAGCTACCATGAACAAAACAGACGTGGAGCAATTTGCAGCAGCCAATCCACCTAATAACATGTTTTTGGGAAACCAGAGGACCCTGTGGAAAGCCCAAAGAGCAAAACCTGTTTTTGTGAAACCTGCTGTTTCAGTGGGCTGCTACAGTACATCATAACATAGCATTGCAGGTACAGTACCACGTCCTCTTACTACTCCATGGTTTTGCTTTGTGATCCATTGCAAATGACCATGTCATGATTTATTTGGAAAAAAAAAAAAAAAAAAAAACCTTGTTATAACCTGCAGCACAGAAATGTTCCATCTCTGCATGTGCTCGAAAAAAAAAAAAAAGGTTTTGTCTTAGGTTACACAGAGTTTCATCACATCAGCTTAATCTCATTATAAGGCCCAGTTGAATTATCTAACCTCAGACAGAAAGTCCCTGCAGAGCTTTATGTTGCTCTTGTGAAGTTATAATGATGCTCCGTTGGACTTGACCTTACCTGGTGGTCAGACGGCTACGCTTCCCCAGCGGCGAGTATGCCTTCTGTCCCTGAGATGAAGGTTCCTCCTTGTACTCCCTCTTTATTGTGGTATGGCCAGGGGGCCGACCGCGAGGACGAGGCGCTGTGTCGCAGCCCGACAGCTCTTCCCTGAGTGAGGAAGGAAAACAAAGACAAAATCGGCACCTATCCGACAAGAAATGCCCCATAGTAACTGGAATACCGGAAGATTAATAAAAGCATAAAGGACTTGGAAGAGCATTTGCTCAAGAACAATTTGCATTTAGATTGAAGTGGAGGATTAAGACCTCTCCTGGCACTGGTTACACTCAGTACTCTCTTTAAAAGATAATGAGAACAGTTTGATGATTGACGAGGCATAAAAAGATCATAGGTCTCTCAGAGCAGAACACACACTGCCACAAAAGTTTGTGGACATATTTAACAAGTACAATTTGATCGTCGTGATCTCCGAAATACGCCTCGACGATGTTGGCGAAATATTTGGAGAGTATGGAGGAGGAGATAAGAAACTGTAGTTTTATAGGTAACACTTCTGTTACCTGTGAAAAATGTCTTAGGATTAACCGATACTGTGTCCATTTATTAAAGTATCATTTCATATGCATTGCACAGTATCTGTAAAAATGAGCAATATGACACAATTAGGAAACATTAAACTTTATTAAAGTATACTGTAGACAGAGGTGTTTTTAGTAGGGACTAGAAAGCACTTCTGTAGGTTGCTCTGGATAAAGGTGTCTGCCAAATGCCATAAATGTAAATGCTTAATGTCTACTGCACAAGGTGATAATGGCCAATGAGATTAAGCCTGCTGAGCTCACAAGAAGGAAAACATTAACTGAAAATTGTTCTCTTCAGATTTAAGGTTGTGTTCAAGCTGCTCCGGAAGAATAAAGAGAAATACACCCTGAGGCCCCAGACGGCAGCACAATGCGCACACTGATGCATTACTTGGCAAGTACCACAGCTTGATATGGCTTTAAATTTGCCAGTCTAATTATCACTCCTGGCCACTTCTTTATGAAATAACAGGGGTAACATTCAAAATATTGAACTCGGTCTTTATGAACCTGGCCTTAACCAAAGGAAAAAGCGTTGCTTTCCACATTTAAAATGAGCTAAAATTAAGTACTCCCAGCACAGCACTGATATTTCATATAACAAGCTCCCTGAACCACTTGGCCCATGTCCACAGGTTGTTCTTAGCAGGCCAAAAAAAAAAAAAAAAAAAAAAGAGGATGCAATTTCATACAGTCTCTCTGAAGATGCATAAACTGGCTCAGTGATGCTGAGTTGGCATTTATTCCAACGCAGCCCCCATGTCTCTGAGTGTTTGTATGACAAGCAAGAAATGCAATTTCGACACCTCTGAGGCTTCCGCTGGGAATAAACATGGCACTAAGCCTGTCGGCTCACTGCTAGGATGAGATCACCATGAAGCTGTGCAGAGCCTGAAATCTAAATGTGAATTTGGGCATGAAATGAGAGTAGTTTTGAAACCTGGCCATTGCTCATTTACTCATGTGGTTTCGGGCAGAACGAAAGGTTAATGAATGTGACCAGTTGTATGTGTTCGAGGCAGAATGCCGTCTAGGGTAATAAGGAAACCGTCCACTACTATTCCGTTTAATCACTGAGAAAACTGAAGTTTTAGCTGTAAGTGTGTTTTTTTTTCACATGGATTTCAGTTGACCTGCACTGATATGTGGGCTAGCACCTTTTACAAAATTGAATTCACAAAACCTACTTGTTTTTCCACTCTAGTATGGCGGAAAAAAGGTATTAAATAAAACGTGTTGTCAGTAAATTGCCGATGTGCCTTTCACACTGCCTAATACACTTCCAAGACTCCCACAAACACATCTTTTATAATTCACTGCCTGGAAAAAAAAAAAGAGTTGTTTGGAAATCAACAATTGAAAATTGGATAATTACTGGAGTGATTTATATGTTTCAGCTAGCTCAATTTTTTTAGCCTAATACAATGAGTAGTTTCTTATTTCTTAAGCAAACATATTGAGCAAAGAAGACGACTAGTCCTAATGGTGTAGTGGTTAGCAGTGTCGCCCTGCACCTCCGGGGTCCGGGTTCGATTCCCGGCCAGGCTCCTATCAACATCTCAGGGAGTTTTTCCTTTCCACCGTCACCCTCGGCTTGCTCACCAGGGACAATCTGATCATTTTGATTCATACACATTCACATTTCATACAAACTTAAATAATTCTTTTGATTGTGTAAAGCTGCTTTGCGACAATGACAATTGTTAAAAGCGCTATACAAATAAAATTTAATTAAATTTGCTAGGGAACATAAAGATTGAAGTTTGGAGCAACTGAAACGGGTCATGTGGTCTGATGAATCCAGACTGGCACCATTCTAGAGAGATGGGAGTGTCAGGGTTAAGAAGAGAAGCTCATGATGCTCCCACTATGGATAGTAGCCACTATTTTCACGATTGTGGAATAGTGGTTCTGGGAGCATGAGGAATCATTTGCACACATGGATTGGCACAGAGTCCTGACCCTTAAGCCAATTGGAAATCTTCGAGATGTTCTAGGGAAGACTTTAGGGAGTGGCCTGACTCTCCCATCTTCTATATAAGAGCTTGGGCAGATATTAATGTAATTTTGGCTGCAACGATACAATAATCATATATGATATAATCAAAATTTTTTTTGGCCAGGCAGTGTATAAATACTCCCAAACTCTAAAGTCTTTACATGAAGTGACTGTATAAATAATCTAAAGTAGAACAATAACATGCAGAGAAGTGTAGATCATCCCAACCTGTTCTCCTCATGGCTGTCTTTATCATTCACCTCCTCCTCCTCCTCTTGCTCAGCACACAGCGTCTTGGTTTTCTGCACAAAGTGCACTGGGACAAAGGTGATTTGCTTTTCGCCACCGAGGCGATCAGGCAGCACTACCTCCTTCTTCATGTTAATGTCTGAGTAGGGACAGCCGAAGGCACTAAAGACAAGACGAGGCAGCCATTAAAGAGCAGAGCAAAAAAAGTAAAAAAAAAACATTTTAAAAGATGGGTATATGTTTTGTGCAACACCGGTACCTTGTTTTATTGTATATATTTAATGAATGCACACAGAGTTTCTATAAAAACTTCGTGCCCTTTTCTCCTTTTTGATGGATAGGTCATATCAGTCACTCTATAGAGAGTGCTGATGCTGTAAATTCACTGAGTAAAGGACTATTTTTCATTTAGCTTGCACCTGGAGCACCATCTGCCTTCTTCCCCCTTAGTAATAAAGCTTCCTGCTCCCATTACAGCTCCAGTACCAACAACATCAGAAGCATACGGCACCTTCAGTAATGGAACTGTGAATGATTAAACACATTGTTCTTACTCCCAGAGCAAGATGTTTTTCAAAATTTTGTTGTGTTTTTTTGTGAAGCTCAAATAAACACTTTCCAGCCTAGAAACAATTTCCAATACGCCTTGTTTTTCGTGCAATTACATAAAAAAGAAAAATCCTTAATGTGTGCCACTGCTTGAGAAATCAGCACAAGGTAGAGTAAATTACAGTGACATCAAAGGTTTTGGTTTCATTACTGTAAGGACCAAAAAAGAATGTCACAGGAGTAGCTAATGGAGTGGGCTATTGACTTCCCCCGGCAGCTAACAATCTATCATAAGCTATGCTAGGGTTTAGGTAACTATACGCTATCTATGGTGGAGTTCAAGTATTTAAGCAGCAGTTTCATAATTATTTTAACATGCCAGTATTAATGTATGATGCCACAGACAGTGCACTAAAGGTATGGTACTGTATGTAAGTGCTACTCATCAATCAAAGCTGCACTGAATTCATTTTTACACTGCATCAGTGGATGGCTCAGGGGATAGGGTGTTGGATTATTGATCGTTAGGTCCCAAGTTCAAACCCCAAGGACCACCAAACTGCTACTGCTGGGGGCTTGAGCAAACTGCTCATACATATAATGAGATAAAATGTAAATAATAAATAACAATAAGAGCAAATGCCATAAATTTACATTTGCATAAAATCATACAATAAAAAATTTAAAAACCCTAGAATAAATCATATTTTTTCTCAGAATAAAACAATCGACAACAACTTTACGAGCAATATCTGTACACTTGTTCATCTATGCAAATGTCTCAGCAATCAATCATAAGTTAACAGATGAGTACATAAAAGCATGCAGATACTTGTCAACATCTTCAGTTAATATTCCACATTAGAAAGGAGAAAAATGTGGCATAACATCAAGAACGATCATAATAAAAATGCTCTACAGGTCTAACAGTGGGCTGTGCACTTTGTTCACCATGTATGTGTGTATGCATATATCGTTTGCACTCGTCCTTGATCTCCAAATCTTCCAAATGCTAACCATGAACAATTAGACTATTTTTAAAAGCAGAAATGAGAAAAGAAGCTGAAGGCTTTTAGGAGGAGTGCAAAAATAGATTACCGAGCGTGGATGTGAGGAGGCTAAAATTACTGCAGTCAAACGGGCTGTGCTTCACCGCATGACGCCCTTCTCTACAGTACAGATGGCTTCCAGACAAAAATCAATGCGTACTTAAGGAGAGGTCATACGATTTTTTGAAGAGGTTTAAAGGCGCTCCTTACTGCCTTGTAAAAGACAGGGTGAGCTTTGAAAACTATTTCATGCTTCACTTTTTTTGTCTGCAGGAACCATTATTTTTGTCTTTTTCATTCCTGACTTCAATATAGCAAATGTGTCGTAAAAAGTGGCATCATATCATCACTATTTTAATCTTTCCTTAGAATTTAAGACTTGAATGTATAAAATCCATTTGGTGTTATTTGCTTGACAAGTTTGGGATCCCTCGCCCTATACAGTATGTTTAGAATAAATCCTTAAAATCATGTATTTGGTGGTCCATAATATTTTGTAGAAACACAAGAGTTTGACTTTAGAAGGTACAATATGCTTCGTTCTTAATGCAAAACCAAAATTCTAAATTATGGTTATTTTTCAACAGTTTTCCTTTTCTCCTTCCCAAAGTGGAGCTATACACATTATTCCTGCTGGCTGATGAGCTGTTGATCCTGAAGTTATTTTCCCTCAAGCCCTGCCTGATCCATTCTCACTCCCGCTTGGAGCTTCCTTTATCTTCGAATCACTTGCCGGAGCTGAGGACGGCCCCACATGGATAGCCTAAAGATTGCTGAGGGATTGCTCGAGAGTTCCATAATGATGTCCCAAAAATGGCAACGGACCGACTCACTTAGGGACTCAAGATTGCCCTAACTGGGAACAGTTTGTGCATTAATTATTCAGTAGATTGTCATTTGCATACTACAAAGTTAGAGCATAAATCTCTTATGAATAAAAAAAAAAAAAAAGACTGATTCGTATTCCGAAGAGCACTTCAACATATTCAGTACATTCAACTGTGGTAGGGTAATTAATCATAATCGCATTATCCAGTGTCACCCAGAAGAGGATGGGTTCCCTTCTGAGAGTACCATTTCCTCTCAATGCTTCATCATAATCATCATCATCATCATCATCATCATATCTGGGAATTCTTCTTTACCACTGGCTTTAGCTCATTAGGGATCTAAATCTAAATCCATGTCAGGATTTCTGTAACTGCTTTGTGACAATGTCCATTATTAACAGCGTTATATAAATGCTGAAATGAAATGGAATTAAATTAAACTGGTGAAAATGTGAACGGGTTTTAAAAATAAATGTGTGCGCTTCTTTCTAGCTGAATGTACCGCGTTGGAAATCACACTATGACTCACGACTACCCCGCTATTTTCACTTTCGGATAATGGTTCAGCTCATTTATTTCCTATTAATGGCTAGGGAAAGGAAATACAGACACTGTGCAAAAACAATAAGAAGTAGCTGTTTGAGAGTATGGCACCAACATGTATGCCAAGTCTTTTTATTAAAGACTGTTAAGCAGTTTCTTGTAAGCATCTATAGGAAGGACTTGTTAATTGCGATCATCTCTGTCAAAGACCCCTTCACGTCGGCAGACTTCAAGCTGCCCTAATCATTAAAGGCAGCTTATCAAAGAGATGAAAAACCCTCCATAGTGTTTTCCCGGGTGCCTTTTCTAATGACGGTAAACTCTTCCACGATTTAATATCGTATTCGCTTCCTACCTGTGACTCTTGATGAAAAAGTAATGCTATTGCAAAGCATAAATGGTTAGTTCTGAGGCAATCGTATGTTAATGTATGCAAATAGAATGTAAATTATTCACTAATGAAGCTCAGCTCTATTCAGTGGCTGGGAAGAACATTTTCTGCTGCATGGCTCATGAACGCAGCATCTTTCGCTGTCGACTCTAATCAGAAAGGGCTCTCGGAAGGACCCCGGTCTCGTTGTCTAAGGACGAAGCAAAGTATGCATATTCCAGCCCTGACTGATTTCTCCGTCAGTACATGGCTGGGAGAGGTGAACAGCGAAGCGGTTAAATAAATTCTTTCCAGGAGGAAAGGACATGGATTAAACACAACAGGACAGCAGATCACAACTCCTACTACACTTTGGTTCACATCAATCAAACGTATCTTGCTACTTCTCCAGGTGATGATACTGATCTGCAAAGGCAGGGTGAGGAGTGAAAGAGGCATAAGCATACAGGACTTTATCGGGTTACATAAAAGGCTGTGGGATAGAATTTTCCTGTTCATCAGAGGAAGAGAGGTTTTGTATACGGTAACTGCTATTGCTTTTCAGTCATGCAAAAGCTCAGGAGTGACCCCTTTAACCTGGTTCTTCAGTGATCTTCACTCTCCTCGAAAATGCCCTCTCCTTGCACTTGTATGATGAATGCCTTTAAATGAACCTTCAGTGCAAACACACTCTCTCATATCTTGCTCAATCTGCGTTGATTCTTTAAACTTCAACAGGATGATCTTAAGTCAGAAATGCTTAAGGCAACAAAAACTATGACAAATGTCATGCCATACCTGTGGTGTCCTGTGTATTTTGCACCCTTGATGTGTCCCACTCCCCTGCACCCTGGGGTTGGACACACTCCCTGCGTCATGGAGCTCTTGAGGTCAGAAGAACCGGCATATGCTGGTAAAACAGCCACATAAATTTTCAAATAAATAATACTAAAATACATCAACTTTCAGAAAAAAAAAGAAAGAAAAGAAACTGGGTATAAAAATGTAAACAATAACCAGAAAAACCACAGCAGAAATGCAGAAGCTTGCATATTGACGCCACGCTACAGTACCTCCACTGCATTCATAGCAAAAAGAATGAGAAATAGATGATGCCCTCCTTATAAAACATAATGCATTTTCTGTTATTTGTTTTCTTAACTTTTTTTCTTGCTACAACAGTTCGGTATTTTGTTCAAGTGCACGAATCTCATGCACAGACACAGCACAGCGTAGCCATGTCAAGTTTAACACAGGATAATCAACATAGCCAAATGTCAGCTCAGACCACAAAGAGGTCAGGTTTAGAAGTGAAAATGTCATTGGGAAATCTATGAGTGGGGCTTCTTGGGGCTAGAAACAAAAATCTAATTTAGCTCGGCTTGTCACAGCCAGTGAGGTGAATGGGAGACGGTAAAGGTTGCATTGTTACAGTAGATACTTTAAGAATTATTAATTTTTTACATACATATTATTACATGTTTTTTTACAGACAGTCTGATTTGGTGTTTTTTGTTTTGTTTTTTACAGCCAGAGCCTTGGTAATTAATTATTTTATTAAACATGCACTTGTGTTCCAGACAAATGCAGTAGTTGATGCTGTCATTGTTGATCAGAAACTGTTTTCAGTACATTCCATCTTCCAATATGGACCAATGTAGTGCTACAACAAAAGGTATCTCATCCTGCATCGTCAGTGGTACAGTGATTTTAAAACATACAGTAAGTTGTACTCAAATAAAACAGAATATGTTCAAGAACAACCTATACCTCACCTTTAAATGCCCTTGTGCAGCACAGCATAACATAAAGGTTATAATAATTTACACTCACTTAGTGGAGGTTCCAGGGGGTGACCTGTCCTCGCACACCAGCCTACAGGATGAAGGTCTGGCAGATCCGAGTCGACCCAGAAGTCAAATTTATTGTGCCAGCCGTCAAAGTGTACCTGTTACAAAGTTTAGGTTGAAACAAAGTCTTAAAGTATATGTTTATATAATATAAGGTAATGTAAAATGATGCTAGGATTTATTTATATTTCAAGTATCGCAAAATAAAAGCAATAGATTTACTGGCAGCTGGACGAGGTGAACAATACCTTTATATATAAAGGTATATATATTATAACAAAACCTTTATATTCTTTTACTTGTAATGAGACACATTACTAATACTAACCCCAACCCCTTCAAAACAACAACAACAACAACAACAACAAAAAGACATCAAATCACAAAATAATCTGCATAAAGTATTCTACATCTGGACCATCTCAGCATATGAACAGGGTCTAATGCGATTTCACAGTAATGATATATAGTTACATTTAGAGAGACATTTGGTTTCATTTGCATCAACAAATCTTAGCAAACATCATTAAGTGCAGATCTATAGTCCAAGAACATATTCAATTATTACAAAACCTGAAACAGTTTGTACCATAAAACTTTATTAACCATTAACTTTAATAATTAATGGACCACTGTGTCTGGTGACACTCCTTAGCAGCACTCCTTTCCCTTACACTAAAAAGGAGTACTACTTCTGTATCACTGTACACAAATGGTCCATTAATACATTTTTATGGTACAAACTGTTTCAGGTTTAGTCTGCTGGACAAATCTTAAAAGAAATCGTAGAAAAAAAAAACGACAAATGGAATGAAATGATTATAAGGTTATAATCATTATGATCAATATATAGTGAAAAACGCTTCTCATTCAGGACTGCTATAGTCTGACATGAACTCAGCTGCGTCTAATCGAAAAATAATAATAATAAATCAATACATTCAACCAGCTCTTCTGATTTGCATTAAAACTCCACACTCCTAATGCCTGGCATCGGACCGTTAAATTCGGAATAAATACAACTAAGGGAATGTACTTTGTAAATTTCATAATGGAGTCTACTGCATCCTAATTACATAATGTGATGTGTGTTTTCAGCTTAGTCTCATGCATACACACACCCCAATAACATACTCGATGTTTTTGGTTTCCAAACTCCTGGAGTATTACCAATATAATGTCACTGCTCAATTAATAGAATGCTGAGGGAAAAAACATTCAGGTGTCAGACTAAGATGTGATAATTAAAAAGGCAGTATTTAATAACATGGCCAGTAAGAACACACAGTATTTAGAGCACTGACAACACCCATAATACAAATGTACTGTAAAATAGCAGCACACACTTGTTAGAGTTCATAGCATCCCGATAAAAACAAGGACTCTAGGAATTTTTTTCTAGAAATTTTCATCTAACACTTCATCATTGTGAAGCTGTAGCTTCCTGCAGCCAGGGAGTCTGGAGAGCTGATTGGCCGAGCTCTCAGAGAGGGAAGGAGTGGGAGGCACTTAGCGCTCTCACATCAATCATAGCTCTAAAGCCATTCACGGGCATCCCTCGAGTGTGTTACTCCGTTCCCTGAGCTTGCAGTTGACCAGTTGTCTAGAAGTATTAGCCTTGATGTGGGAGTACCCTAATGATGGGTGGGAATTGGACACGACTAAATTAGGAAACAAATCAGAAAACCACCCCCCAGCCCCTACCTTGTGTCATCCTCAGAAATAAAAGTAGAAAGTGTGGCGAGAAAAAAAAAAAAAACTTTGAAGATAATGTCCAATTTAAAAGAAACACTTAGGTCTGACAATAATGCCTGTGGGACATTTCCAATAAAAGATCTGTATTTCACAATAATGTCAATGTGATATAAACACCAAGTTCTGGCAATAATGTCTAATAATAATAATAATGCCCACAGGAGATAATAGAACAGAAAGGCACCGGTTGTTAATCGTCCCTTGCCCAGACATGTTTCTGATGTGAAGACGGTGTCTGTGTTGCTCGGTGTTGTTCCTTAGCTCACCTTCACTCTGTAGTCTTCAGTATCAACAATAGAGGCCACGCGGATCAGCATGGGGTTTCTCCTGTCCACCACCTCTACCTTCATGTTGTTCTGAAATCCGTGCGGAGGTCTCTGCAGACAGACAGCGCTGATCAGAGCCTTCCATGGCTTTTAGGCTACAGTAGTCACATAAATTACAACTCCAAGCTATTGTGGAAAAGGAGCGGGCTTGCTTTAATTAAAAGTGCCATTCAAAAACGTGTACAGCCTCGAGGAGTCCCTTTTACAGCCAGCTGAAATGTATTAATAATTATGATTAATAATCCTGACGTGTGGCTAATTAATCCTATGCCTACACACGTAAACCTAATCCCAACCTTAATTTCAATAATCAAAATAAAACATTTGATTCCTGCAGGTTTTATATATATAGGAAAGCTATTTTTTCCTTATAGAGGCCACCCAATACACCACCCCTCCCCCCACAAACATGTTTACATGAAAAAGAAAACAGAAATAGAAGCACACACAAGTGTTGTGTGTGTGTGTGTGTGTGTTTTTTAATTTTTTTTTTTTATACAAAATGTTGTCTCGTGCTGATGTGACGATCATTCTTTGCTCACCATACAAAAGGCTTGGCTCGGAACCGCAGAAGCACCATTGTCTTCTAAATACTCCTCCCATATGAAATGCTCCGGATTCGGGTGTCCTTGAACAAAAGCCAACAACACAATCTGATTAGAGAAGGGCATCACACATGCTGCCAGGCTCATTGCCTTAGTGAGTAACGTGACGAGGCACGTGACTGAATGAGTTGTTAATGGCTTAAGCTAATGGCAAACGTTAGCGCCTTTCTAGATGAAGAGCGCTATTTACCAGATGTGAAACAGAAGGAGTATACCATTCACTGTCTGATACAGGAAATGGTTCATACTGCATTATCCGGAAGATCTAGATTTTATTTGTTATAAAGTTTTTCTGCCAATAAGTCAGACGTTCATGGCTTATCAGACTGTAAACCCTTTACAGCCAAGGATGAGTAAGTGTAAGATAAATTTCAAAACCTTTCTTCAGTACAGATTCATTTCCTACATAGGAAAGAAGTACAGTCGAGCCTTGGATTACGAGCATAATTCACTCCGAAAGTGGGCTCGTATTTCATAACACAAATTAATCAAAGCAAATCTTCCCATAAGAAATAATAGAAACTCAAATTATTTGTTCCACAGACCAAAAAAAATACATAAAAATTATTTGCCAGGTTAAAAATAATTAATACAAAATATAAAGTAAAAATAAAACAAATTAACCTACACTTTACCTTAAAAAAAAAAAAAAAAAAAAAAAAAAAAAAAATATATATATATATATATATATATATATATAAATGCCGACAGATAAGAGTTTCCGTTTATGCATGCAGGCAGCTGTGTCGACAGAGCAGTGTTTCTGTGTAGAGCAGCATGTGTGTGTGAAGGCAGGAGGAGCAGGGTGTGTGTGTGAGAGGGTGTATGTGTGTGAGTGTAAAGGCGAGAGGAGGGGTGTGTGTGTGTGTGTGTGTGAAGGGGCACGGTGTCCAATGATGTGCGTGCACACAGCGAGAGGCTGATACAGAGAGCGAGAGAGAAAATGGATCTTTAACCTCTTTAATGAGACTTTCTATTGCTTTACACACGTGACCACAAGTGTGTTATAATAAACAATACACACTTGCTGTACACATGCAAACACAAAATAAAATATGTTTTTTATGTGCACACATTGTCTCAATAGCAACCCGGTTTCAGTTTCCATTTTCCGACCAAATAAATAACTTGCTCTATTCCATAAAGAACAAAATACCAGTCATTAACCAGCATTTTGCAGGCATAAGCTTAAACTGAATTGATTATATTTCAAAAGCACACAATGTCTCCACATACAAATGAATTGAAGCTGTGGATAATGAACTGTATCCGGTCATGTGCTGCTTACTCAGGCGATATCTTTGTCGGATTGTGCAGTACGTGAATAAAGATATAATCCTGTCCGCATTCATCTGGGTTTAAACTTAAGCCAAGCCAAGCCAGTTACTCAGGGGAGGAACGGCTGTGCTAGCTGCTATCACCATGAGCCAGCTTTTCCCAACCCACTGCTACAGCAGCATTAGACTGCTCCATCTCTCTCTCTGACAACAGTGTAACTTTCTCCAAAAGGTCTCCAGTGCTCAATCGCATGGTCCCGTGCTCACACAGCAGCCTGACAAATGATAAAGCTGAGCTAAAAAGCAAGAGATAACAGAGGCAGAGCAGGTTTTACCCCAACACACCACTGGTACATGGCTCGATATATAATGAATGCGCCTGAGAATTTATGTAGTAGGCTGAGCTATTTGGAGAAAAATGATGACAGCTGCACTTTGGGTAAAAACTTGGGTACAGCTTTTAGCTTGGCACAACTCAGCAGACCAGGAGAAAAGAAATGAGGGTTGAGAGAGAGGAGCGAGACAGACTCAAACAAATAGACACACAGAAAGAGAGGGAGACAGAAAGTGAGAAAAGAAGAAGGAACCAGGCACTATGAGAACTGTGTATAATTCTATTCAAGTCTGATATCTGACAAACTGGCTGGCTTTTGGTTACATATTCAAGAAGTGATTACTGAACCTTTCGTGCCCAAGGACTTCAGTAAGTACTGGGATCAGATATAATGTTCTGGACCCCTATGTAAGTCTATTAATCTTAACTTTCCACTTCTGTAAAGTTGGGGAACACGGGTCTAAGAATTTCATTACGGTAATGATGCCTCACTGTTATCTGTATATGACAATAAAACTTGAAACTTCTATTTTTATTTTTTTATTGTTAAAACATTCACACATTTTAAGGAAGAATGCTTCCATATGTACTATTTGAAAATATATATAAAAAAGACAAACTTTATACAAAAGGTTTGTTCATGTGCTGCATGTGCGTTTTAAGAAATATTTTGTCTTAAAATGTTAGAAAAGTGATAGTTTTAGTTTGTTTTTGTTCTGCATTGAACCAGCCACTCAGCTTTAATACAATACATGCACAGACTTCTGATTGGTGCAACAGAAAAGCCTCATCATCTCAAGGTTGTGAGTTCGAATCCCAGTTGAGCAATCTGATTGAGCAATTGAGCAATCTCATGCTCGTTAGGGGAACTAAGTTATGGTGCGGGTGAATTGAAATTCTAGTTGTTTGACTTACAACAAAACTTTTCACTCGCTCACTCACGCTTATTTCGTTTACTGCCTAGCTTTCCACCTCAAAACTGAAAATTAATTCGATGAATTTAAGCTTAATTTGAGAAAACTCTGAACATCTATTGCATCATGTTGCCTTAATACAGTATTTTGAGTTTTTTCATGTCTTTAGACATTTTATGTTTTTAAAAACAGGGTATTAACTAATGCACAACAAAAAATGAAATTATTATTTAATATCGTCCCAGTGACATGACACACAGTCAGACAAACGTGAGCAGGAAACCCGATGACATGCCTCGAATATAAATGGATAGTTCATTGTCTTGTACAAGGTCGTGGGAGGCTGGAAGCCTATAACAAGGGACTTGGGATACACCCTTTACAGAGTGCTACTCCATCATAGGGCACAAGAACACACACCCTCACTCGCACGTTGCAGCAGTCTGGAGAGATCACTTAGCCTATTCTGCATGGGGCCAGCTCAGTGGTTAAGGCACTGGACTACGGTTCGGAAGGTCCCAGGTTCAAATCCCACAACCACCAAGTTGCCACTGTTGGGCCCTTGAGCAAGGCCCTTAACCCTCAACTGCTCAGATGTGTAATGGGATAAAAATGTAAGTCGCTCTGGATAAGAGCGTCTGCCAAATGCCTAAATGTAAATGTAAATGTCTTTCTCGTAAAATCACCAAGCATGGGGGGAGCGATGTCCATGCACGCAGACCTGTGGTCGGAATTGAATCATTGACCCTGGAGGTGTGAAGTTGCGATGCAAAACACTACGCCAACCATGCCACTTACAAATCTATTCAAGGTGGCCAAAATATAAGAAGTTGAGTTAAATGATCATTTACTGACTAGCTTTCCACCTTAAAACAGTAAGTTACTGCAAGTCAATGACTAAGCCTAAGTTTAACATCTATTGCATCACGTTGCCTTAATACAGGACTTTGAGTTCTCATCTCTCTGCCTTCTTACAGGATATTAACTACTGCACAGATGAAAAAAAAAACTGATTTTATTTATTTTTTAATGGTCAACAGTATAACACAGAATCAGACAAAAGTAAGCATGAAAACTGATCACATGCCTCGAATAGAGATGAATAGTTCATTGAATTCTGTACGTTGCTCTGATAAGAGTTTGTCTTGCTAAATTGCTATTTTCTTAAACTAAATTTTGAGACCAGGACAGACAACCACTCAATTAAAATCAATCAATCAATCAATCAATTAATTAATTAATTAAAAAAACCTCATGGCTTGGTACCTACCCTGAGGTGCTGTGAGAGGTCGTCCGTGATCCTGGCACCAGCCCACAGGGTGGATATGGGGGCTACTGGCATCACACCTAAGCAAAGCCAAACAAAAAAGAAACGCATACATACGTCTCCTCCTTATTTTTACATTTAATTACAAACCTAAGTTTAATCAACACTTTATTGTTGTCAGAAAAAGAATATAATTTCCTCATATATAAATATATGTTGGCATATATTTAAGCTTTACTGACTGAACACCCTTGGTACTGGATGCTTTCAGCTCTAATATGACAAACATAAAAGCAAGAGAAACCTGCAAGGGGAAATAATGTGGACTATGGTGAGTATGAACAGTTTCTGCTCTGTGCATGTGTGTGTTCTGCAGTGCGTCATGAGATGACTACTCTATTTGGAAAGACTCAGAGCTTCTCCTGCTGGAAGCAGACAGTATGACAGAGAGAAGAAAATAATTTCCCTGTTTTTAACACATTAAACAATATGCTAATCTTCTTTAAACATGGTTTCCTTTTTTTTTTTTCTAAGGGATTGCATTTAATTGCGCATGCTTCCATTTAAACTGTATTTTATTACCCAATTCTGGCAGGCATGATAAAATATCAATCTTAATCAGATTAATAATATACCCAACATCTATTGCCCATCATTAAAAGATGCTAATCGAATAATTAGTCCATGTAATTAAATTAGTACACTTAAAACATGTTAAATGAGGGACGACTTTTAAAGAGATCCCTGACAGATGTTTATCCTGCAGGCGTTATGCTTTCCTTAAGTGATTCGAAAGCCAATCAGATACACTTTTCCATATATAAATGCAGGATATGAGCCATGACATGCCTCCAGAATATCACACCTTCATACCTTCATTACACGTTCAAGCCAAGAGTTTAATAATCTCTAGGGATTTATACCCTAACCCAGGACAAATCTAAATTCTTGCATATTTGTTTTTTTTTGTGTTGGTTATAACATCCAGTATTGAACCAGATAGTTTGCCTTCTTGCTTACCAGTAATCGTATGTATCGTCCCAGTTGTCAAAGTGAACCAGGAAGCGGCTGTCTATGATGTCGGCCACAGAGGCCACGCACACCAGGCAGGGGTTCTTCCTGTCCACTGCCTCCAGTTTCATGCCCACTTCAAATTTCGTGGTGGTGGTAGTCTGTTTAAAGACATTCATCTTATTTAGAGAGCTAACCTTCTTATGGTTGTAGAATAAAAAAAATAAATAAAATAATAATAATAAATTAAACCAGATTTAAAAATATCTGTTTTGTATGCCAAGGCATTTCAGGCATTTGTCTGCTTAAATGATAATTAAGCACAACTATGTTCA